>NW_025728224.1:1143554-1261423 GCF_021461385.2 Schistocerca piceifrons
TGCCTACGAAATCCACATTGTACATTGGTAAGTAGGCTTCGACATTCGAGCAGCCAAACCAAACGAGAGTTAACCATTTGCTTCATCACTTTACAGACACAGCTGATAAGGGAGATGGGTCGATAACTGGAAGGCAAGTGCTTGTCCTTCCCCGGCTTAGGAATCGGGACAACAGTAGACTTGCGCCAGCATGTGGGAACATGACCCTCAATCCAGATGCGATTATAAGTATGAAGAAGAAAACCTATACCCACAGGAGAAAGGTTGTTCAGAATCTGAATAGAATCAGGCCCTGGAGAGGAGGACCATGAACAGGCAAGTGCATTTTCGAGTTCCCGCATGGTGAATGGGGCATTATAACTTTCACAATTCGAGGAGTGGAAGTTAGGTGCCCTTGCCTCCTCTGCCTGTTTTCGGGGGAGGAAGGCAGGGTGGTAATGAGCGGAACTCAAAACCTCTGCGAAAAAGCGGCCGAAGGCATTGGAGACATCCTCAGGGGCCACAAGGATGTCATTCGCGACTGTCAAGCCACAAACTGGTGAGTGGACCTTAGTGCCAGATAGCCGGCGCAGGCTACCCCAGACAACAGAAGGAGGAAAACTGTTTAAGGTGCTTGTCAAAGCAGCCCAGCTGGCTTTCTTGCTTTCTTTAATAACACAATGACACTGTGCATCTAATCGTTTGTAATTGATACAATTCACCATCGTAGGGTGGCGTTTAAAGGCGTGTGAAGCACGTCGTTGAGCACATAAAGCGTCTCTACATGCTGCGGTCCACCAGGGGACTGGTACGTAACGTGGAGAAGAAGTAGTATGAGGGATGGAATATTCAGCAGCAGTGAGAATGACTTCCATGAGGTGTGCGACCTGACTATCGCAGCTTGAGAAGGTTTGATCCTGAGAGGTCGCCCTGGAAGAGAAGAACCCCCAGTCCGCTTTGGAGATGTTCCAACTACTTGAGCACGGAGAGGTGGTATGATGCACGAGATGGATATCACAAGGGAAGTGGTCGCTCAAATACGTATCAGAAAGTGCGTACCACTCAAACCGGGGTGCAAGTTGGGTAGTACATATAGAGAGGTCTAAATGGGAATAGGTGTGAGTTGTGTCCGAAAGAAAAGTAGGGGCGCCAGTATTGAGGCAGACAAGATTGAGGTGGTTGAAAAGGTCTGCTAACAGGGAGCCTCTCGGGCAGGATGCTGGAGAGCCCCAAAGGGGATGGTGGGCATTGAAGTCTGCAGTTAACATAAATGGTACAGGTAACTGAGCAATAATTTGCATCATGTCTGCATTGATAATGGCAGACGATGACGGAGTGTAAACGGTACAAATGGAAAATGTAAAAGTGGGGAGAGTAATCTGACAGCAACTGCCTGCAGGCCGGTGTGCAATGTGATGGGATCGTAGTAAATATCATCCCGGACCAGCAACATAACCCCTCCATGAGCCGGAACACCTGCCACAGGGGGTAGGTCAAAATGCACAGAGGCATAGTGTGCCAAGTCAATTTGATCACATGGGTGTAGCTTCGTTTCCTGGAGAGCTACGACGAGCGGACAGTGCAAGCATAGCAGCAACTTTAAGTCCTCTCGGTTGGAGCGAATGCCGTGAATATTCCAATGAAGAAGTGCCATCATGAGAAGAAAAAAAAAAGGAAAAGCAAGAAGGGGTCACCTCGAAGGCCGCTGAGGGCCTGGCTTTGAGCGAGCACTGCCGCCACTATCAATTGGTGGAGAGTCATCGACCATTGGTTCAATAGGTTCGTCGACCATCTTGTTAAGACTGCCGGGAAGGGGAGCTTCCTCCGCCAGTGAATGGCCAGATGTTTGGCTACCAGCGGTGTGGCCAGGCGAAATGGATGACGGCCTGGAGTGGCAACTGCTGGGTGGCGCAGGAGAAGAAATGCAACATGGCGGAGAAGGGGAAATTTGCTTCCTATGAGCCTTCTTGGAAAGTCTTTTAGTGGAAGTACTGGTCGATGGCTGGGAGTTCGAGGTACGTAGGAAGTCTCCATGGGACGGTTCCTTCTAGAAGGACCGTGCGTCTGACTTGTGGGTCTTATCTTGGCAGAAGTTGATGTAGGTGCTTGTGTCTTAGGGGTGACTGGAGGAAGGGGAGACATTGATCGGGTGATCTTAGCACTGGCCAAATGGACGACCGTAGCCGTAAAGGTTAGATCACATGCCTGTATCGATACCTCCCTGGTAGGCCGAGGAGAGGTGAGGACGGTACTGTATTTCCCCACTGGAAGCAGCGTGGGCTTCCTACTAGCAAAACGCTTGCAAGCAGCCAAGGTTGACACTTTCTCTTCGACCCGAATTTCCTGTATACAGCGTTCATCCTTGTAGATGGGACAGTCGTGAGAGAATGCTGCATGGTCAACCTTACAGTTCACGCAGCCAGGAGACGGAGGCAGACAGTCACCCTCATGGTCGTCCCTGCCACAAGTGATGCATTTAGCCACATTAGAACACGACTGGCGGGTGTGGTTAAAACGCTGACACTGGTAGCAGCACGTAGGTGTCGGGACATAGGGGGCAATAGAAATAGCGTCATAGCTCACTTTGATGAGCAACGGCAACTGAACACTATGAAAGGTCAAGAAAGGTGTCCAGGTTGGTACAAGGTCATTGTTGACCTTTTTCATGACCCTATTGTCAGCTGTCACGTCCTGCTCAGCAAGGAAAGACTGAATCTCCTCGTCAGTCAATCCTTCGAGTGATCTAGTATATACCACACCACGCCATGAATTCAAAGTGCGGTGAGCCTCTATCCGGACAGCGAACATGTACAGGAGTGTGGCCCAAAGCAGTTTTTGTGCCTGAAAGGCGCTCTCAGTTTCTAACAACAAGGTACTATTATGCATCCTGGTACAATACTCGACAGATCCGGCTATGGCATCCACGCCCTTCTGGATAATGAAGGGGTTGACAGATGAAAAATCTTTTCTGTCCTCAGATCGAGAAAATATGAATAACTTTGGGGCAAGCGGTAGTACTTTTGTCACTGGTGGCTGGTCAAGTTTCCGTTTTTGGGAGAAGTCGAGAGAGAAGAAGAGAAATCCATTCTGGAGGAATCCCCCATGATTGCCAGCATCTCCGATAGTGTGCTCCTTCCTTGTTGGGAGCCTCTCAGAGGGCGCTCCCGTCTTAGGTGAATGTTTACACCTAAGGTCACACCTCCCGAGAAATGGACGGAGGGACCAATCGGCATGGTCGGAAGATGTCAGCTCAGGCAATCACCCCTCCTTGGGCCTGGCGTTTAACAGGGGGTACGTGCATGCCTTAATTGTCTACACAGGGCAGGGAATTACGCGTTACCCCGTCACCGTCTATGCATGCGAACGGATGGGTCAGCCATCAGTCACGCACAGGGAGGAAAGAAGAAGAGGAAAAAAAAGGGAGTTAGGGAGAGAAAGGACAGACTGTCTCAAATGCCAAGGCGGAGACCAAAGGGTGGAGAAGAAGGCGAGGAGAAGAAGGCAAGGAGAAGAAGGCAAGGTAAAAAGTAAGGAAGACAGTGAGAGGGAGAAGGACAAAGAAAGGAATCAAACAAAGGAAGGAAGACACCAGAATAAGTGAAAAACCAAAATGCCCACAAATATAAGTCGTGGAACTGTCCGTCTCTGGACGCAGGTGCAAACTACCCCCTTGAGGGGGAGGGACTCCTTTTAGTCACCTCTTACGACAGGCAGGAATACCTCGGGCCTATTTTAACCCCCAGACCCATAGGGGGGAGATGTGCGGGTACATTATGTCAACTCTGCAGTTATATAAATTGGTGTAAAAGTGATCTAGAGGAGTCTTTAGTTAGTCTGGTTGGCCCATTAACTCTGACTGACAAATTATAGCTACACAGAACATCATTTACTATTTCATAATCTTTAGTATACTTTAAGGAATCCTTATTAAAATCACCAGCTATAACAATACCTATGTTCTTATATTCATTAAATACAATTTCTATCATTTTGCCATGTTTTGTAAGAAATTGTTATAGGTATGTACAGATCTCCTAGTAGTATTGTGGACAATCAGCTGGCCACTGTGACTGAGCAGTTCTAGACACTTCAGTCCGGAACCGTGTGCAGCTGCATGGACCCAGGTTGGAATCCTGCCTCGGGCATCGATGAGTGTGATGTGCTTTGGTTGTGATGTTAGGTTTAAGTAGTTCTAAGTCTAGGGGACTGATGACCTCAGATGTTAAGTCTCATAGTGCTTAGAGCCACTTTTTTTTATAACAAAACAATCAAGGGCACTTCATTTACCAAGAACTTTATTGCTGAAATTTCAAATGTCATTTCCACACTAAGTTCTATGATAAAATCCAGTTTTGTTACATGTAGATGGTCTTTACAATATATGGCATCTCCCCCACTTTTATGTTCTGTTTGACTGAAATTACTACTCAGAATATAGTTGTCGAATTTAGTCATTGTAATTAAAGTATTAGACAATCCATGTTCTGTAAGAATGACTACATCTTTATTTTCCTCACTTAGTGCTTGCTGTAATTGTATGCACTTTTTGCTTAGGTACTGAATGTTTTGATGTAACACTTTGACGCCTGTTTTGTTTTTTGTTTCTTCAGGATGCTCCTCCCGAAAAACTGCTCTATCACAACTTTGTGACATCTTAGGTGCAGAAATGTGGACATTTTTCTGTTTAAATAGTTTACTACCCCGATCAGGTTATATTAGTTTCCCTCATTTATAATTCTGCAGACATCCATATACATTTTACTTAAAGCTGCAGAGCCTAGTCTGTTCAAATGAAAACCATCCATCCATAGACATTTATTATTTGAAACTTTATTAGCACTGATGAATATTGCTCCAAGTCTGTTGCACTGCTCTCTCACACGACTGTTTATTTTTAAAATGAACTTTTCACTTACCGACCTACTATTTACAATGCCACAAATTCAGCAATTTGCATGTGTGGCACTAAACAAAAGAATTACTTGAACTGTTGTAAAAATTTTGAACCTTCTTCCCATTGAGCTGAATATCTTAAGAAATAGTAATTATTTATTCAAAACTGACATTCTTGACAGTACGTAGATGACATTCTCATTAGTACTGCATTGGAGGGGAACATTCAGTAAGTGTATGCCATGTACTTTATGCATTTAGCAGAGCTCAAGTCATATTCAAGGTGCATAAAGAAGAATTTGCAAATTCATAAATTAATTTCCTCAGATATATAATTTCTTTGTGTGGAATAGAACATGATCTGACAAAAATGGAAGAAGTGAGAAATTTTCCTCCACCAAAGTGCTGTAGACAACTAAATCCTCCACAGTTTCTGCAATTTCTAACATTGTTTCCAGCCTTGCTTTTGTTTGTCTTCACCTGTCTATATCTGTCTGGAAATGGAATAAGGAACATCAAGAACCATTTGAGTTAATTGACAACCTATTGTGTGAGGCACCACTACTTCATCATCCTGATTTTAGCAAAAAATTTGCCATTGCTACTGATTCCATTTATTTTTGCCTTTGCTCTGAAATATATCAGTTAACTGAGGTTAACTGAGTCACAGAAAATTCTACTGTCACATTCGCAAGTCATGCATGTGCTCACTCTGAGAGGAAGTACACAGTTACAGGAAGAGACACGCTTTCCGCGCCAAAGTTTCACTGTTACTTATTGGGAAGACATTATCATTGTTACAGATTGTATGACACTTTCATTCTTACTAATTTGGTAACCAATGAACAGCAGACCAACCCACTAGATGTCAGCACATCAAGAGTGTGATTTTAAAATTCAGTACATATGAGTACAGTAAACATAATGTACCAGATGCTCATTAAAGATTATCAGAAGGCAACAAATGCATTAAAGTTGTGCATGTTGGCAAAAATAAGTAATTTTTCTTTTTCTGATAGGTGTAGAAGGTGAGCATTTTACAGACAAATTTCTACATAATATCAGATAATGTTTGAAATTCTGGAGATGATTAAAAATACATGGTGATCCTGATGCAGGTGGTGATTTAAATGCCATTGTACAAAAAGTACCAATTAGGTTAGTTAGGTTGGTTAGGCTAATTAGGTTTAAATAGTTCTAAGTCTAGGGGACTGATGACCTCAGATGTTAAGTCCCATAGTGATCAGAGCCATTTCAACCAATAGTTTGCTAGTATCATGTGCCTTACAAGTAACTTTGTCAAATATAAGATAATCAGTTCCATGTGACAACTTGAATTGTCAGAAATTACAATTTATTTTAAACCATGTATCCAAGGAAATGTGAAAGACTTCTAAAAAATCAAATTTTTTTCTAATTTCTGAGCATGATATTGTTTGATATGAGCTTACATTGGTTGTGACCAGATGGCTGAAAGGAAGACATGACAGGAGATGGGATACTCGTAAGCAAGAGGCTGGATAATGGTAGCCAATTCCCCATCTAAGTCCCTGTACATCAACCTAAAGCCTGCGACCAGTGAGGCACAAGAGAGCCAGTGAGTAATCAAACTGTTCTACCCAAGTGCTAGTAATTACAAAACACTTGAACTTACTAGTGAGGTAGGAAGAGTTTGAACAGAAAACGGTGGCAGTATTGTTCCTTCAAGTTTTTCCTGATCTCTCAAATTGTATGACAAATACTTTGTCTCCAAAAAATATCATACTCATGGGAGGCACATTTTAATGTCTTGAGTCATGTTGTTCATTATTGCATCCATCATTGCTTACTGCTGTTTAGCTTCCTCTATTGATGACCAATTTTTAGTTCCACTTCCTTTGTTTGGAATGGAAGAACATTGACAAAATTGGGTTCTGAGTCTGATGAGATGAAAGATGTGGCACCCCTGATATCTAGAGGTGGGTTCTCCCAAGATTCTCTCTCTCTCTCTCCCCAGCTACTTTACAGTACTGGAACACTAGAGGGCTTATCTGCTGTGGCTGTAGGACCTGATGAGGAGATGGCAGCCTTCGAGCCTGCAGTCCATGTGCCCTCCAGCCACTGATTGGTGTCAGGTTGTTGTGCAAACAATTGGTTTTGTTGGGACAAAAGTATAGTTTTATTTGCCTAATTTCACATTATAATTTTGTTAGTACAAATTCCTCAAATTTAATGGTTTTGGATAGTAACAAATTAGATTCCATTTCACACTGAGGTGCTATTCCAGTGTAGTTGGAGCACCTCTGCAATGCTGTTAGTTTCGGGGGAATAACAAGTGGGCTGCAGCATGAATGGGAATTTGGACTGAAGATGGAACTGTGATAGGATAGTCAGTGCAATGGTGAAAAACCACTGTTTTAGTGTAATATAGTGGTTTGCACATCTGCCTAATGAGCAGGAGACCTATGTTTAATTTTTGCCATTGGTAAAAATTTTCATTCAAGAACTTCAGTCTGCATGTATACATCATATGTGTTTGAGGTCTCTGGAACTATATAGTTTCCCTGGAATAAAACATATTGCTTTAGTGGCTCTACTATTAATGTAGGGGTCTAGTTGTGCACCCTTGCAATGTGCCCTTAAGAAATGTGTGTATCGTAAAGGCCCAGCTTAAGGAAAAGACAATGACTAAATTGCAAAACACAAATAAACATCAAAAATTAAACTAGATGATTTGGTAAGTCTATTAGGATAGGGATGTACACTGCAACTACAGAGGGTAATATTATACACAGTGTAACAAATGTACTTTGAAATAGCAGAGCAGACAGAAGAAGCAGAGCATGCATGGGCACCATTGAATATGTGCCAGTGTCCTTGTGTAGTGCACCAGAACATTGAGAGGAATAAATTGCTCACATTTAATAGTTTTTGATGAATTTATTTTCAGACTAACTTCAGTGTTCAGTATCCAAAGTCAGTATTAATTTGAAATGAATACACATTATCAAGCTGAAAACTGAAGCACTAAAATGACCGTTAGCATGTGGTGCTGCTACACTGGACATACTTACACACAGATGTCACATAATATGTTGAAACTCTTAATACCTTACCCAGCTGAGATCAGCGACCAAAATACAACACTGCATGTTCTGCCTGCTCCCTTCTCAACTATCTCACGTCACTGAACTCCTTCATCAAGAATTACTACATGCATCACAACCATTCAAAATATGATAGAGGTTTTCAATTACTACAAACATGTAGAGTACACTTGTTCCAATATTAGTAATTGAACATCATTTCCTCTTAGGTACGTATTGTTAAGATCCTAACACAAATACATTTTATATTCTGCATGAACTGAAACTGTGATAGCTGCTCAGCGAATCATCTCTATTTTTCTCATGCTGGTTTTATACTATGTTATTCACTTATTTATCCTATAAATGTTAGTTCATCAATTTCTGTTTGAATGAACATAAAAATTAAACCTTGGTAATTACGGTAAGTAATGGAGGTACTGCCAGTGACCTGGTTGCAGTAATGACACAAGTCAACATCATTGAGATGGCTACGAGTGTTAATACTTTTTCCAGGTTTCAAAATACGAGAGAGCGGAGGCTGAGAATTTATGCATTTTACATTCCTTAATTAGGAACTTTGATGATTTGGTGGTGGTGGTTGTGGTTGTGGAGGGGGTGTGTTGGTGGTGGGGGGTGGCGGGTGGGCAGGAGTGATCGTGATAGTCTTCTGTCATTCTCCAGGACATTATTCAAGCATTTCAAAGCCTTCAATAAGAACCAGATTTTGTTAACTTTGGTTCCTGACTGAACATCGACTAGCTATTGAGGACACTCAAATGTGAGGCTTCTGGCATACAGGCCAAATATAACTGAATCTCCCTCGGTTATGAAATTTTCCTTCAGATTGCCAGGGCCTAGTGTTCTTGTACCCCACAAGGCTTAATAATAAGTATGGAAGATAATTTCAGTATAAACAGCAATGACCAGCGGAGATCAGTGGCATACAAAGGTGTAAACATTGTTAACCCTTATCTACTGTGGATAGCATCTCTAACTGCTACAGTTTTTTGTCTTACAATATTTCACACACCTCTGTGAGGTGAAGCAAACTCTTCTGCGTAGCTTTCTATTGAACAGCAAGCAACATGTGCCATGAATTAATCATTGTTGTTACAATTAATTTCTTCTTTTTGGGTCTCGGGGTGTCTCAAAGACATACCACAGTGTTTGCAAGTCATGTTTTTGTTGAACGTTACCATTTCTCCTGAAGAGGAAGGCTAGACCTTATATACAATGTTTTCTATGCTAGATGGATGTGGTTGTTCAAGAATGCATCTGTGAACTCTCAGATGAAAACTTTGATAATAATGATAATGACCGTGACCGCAATTATTTAGTGATCACTACACTGCTTTGGAGAAGGAAACTAAAAGTGAAGTTGTGATAGATGATGACAATGGATAATCATCTTCTTCAGTAAGAACAGAAAGATGCTTTTGTTGAAGAAAACTAACATAAGAACAGGAAACTGAACACTGTCTTTTAGCTGCCTGGACTGCAAGTGATTCTGCAAAGTCTCATAGTAAACTTCCTGTTTTGGAATCATGAGCCTCAAATAGAAAAATACTGTTTTGAAAAATGAAAAACATCAGTTTTTGTTGTCCTTGTTCATAGTGGAAAACAAGATATCTGTGTCAACAGCGCAGTGATCCAATTTGGTGGCAGAATTTAAGAGGGTCTGCATCAAATGCATGCAAGCTGAAAGTGAATGAAATTTGCTTCAGGACCACAGAAGAATACACAAAGTAATTACTTTCTTCTTTATTTTCAAATTAAAAATTCGGCAAAATTTCTCCCTTGACAGAATTACAGAGTGGAATAACCAGTCTAAGGCTGAAATGATGATTGAATTTGGAATCAACTCTGAGTTTACTAATTTGTCTTAACTAAAACGTGTTTTTCCATACAGGTATGTTGCAAATCTGTAATACTATCTGCCTCATGATGATCTGTGAGTTAGTAGAGAGGTAAATATGTGCTGTTATTTTAGTAGCACACAAAATAAAAATAAATTGGAAATTTTGCTGTGTTTTGTTTTTCAAAATGTTTGAATTTCTTTAACAATGGAGTATTTAAAATTCCCATAAAGTCTTTTCCCAAGAAGTGCAACAAACAAAAGGAAGTCATGAAAATATATATTCTCCAAAACAGTGGTTTTATACAAAAAAAATGAAAAGGCCATCTGACAGACCCCTCCACAGCAGTGATGTTCCTCTCAACATCTGTAGTAGCTAAGGGTTAATGTTACATCTACGAACCTATGAAATAATTCTATGGGAGAAAGTCACTCACCAGAATGATGAGTTAAGTAGTAACTGATTCAAGAGAGAGGGTAGAGGAGAGCAGATTTAGCAGTGCTGGTTTTGTACATCTTACAGATATACGGGGATTGTTGTTGGAAGTAAATGATAGACATCAGGCCTCGGTGGTTCACCCTGTCATTATTTTTGTTGATGAAGTCTTTCCCTCTCACATTCTTGATAGTGAATATCCTGTCTCATGATTTTAGTGAGATTGTTTAGTATCTACAAGAAAGAGGGTATCTTGCCAAACCAGTCATGACCAATAATGGAAGTTAAGAGAAGAAATGTGGGGGAGGAGAAAAGTTTAAATGTAATACTTTGAACTATGTGTGGCTGCCAGTTTTGTCGCTGTTGCACTTCTTATCACACACAGAGTCTTGAGGGTAAATTATTTGAGTGAACAACTAGCAGCATACAATTTCAGTGGTGGTAAAGTACATCTGATAGCAAATAGTATCCCTGCGTTGTTGAAAAACCAGTCTTTGGACTGGAGACGACAAGAACAAGATTTGAAAAATTGTATTTTGAGAGAAGATATTGTAACCAATCAATGAGTAGTCCTGAGTGGCACTTTGTTGCAGATTATAGGCGACAAATACAGATTCTATATGAATAAAGAGTGATAGGAAAAATTGAGACAATATAGAAAAGTTAATACAATGATGAAAACATTACAGCAAAGTATTACAAATAAAAAATTACATTTAAACCAATTAATTCAATACAACTAATAATCAAACTTTTTTATTAGATCTAGAAATAAAAAATATCACTGTATTTGATGAGGTTTGAACCTATGGACATCTACACGTCAAATTTTTAGACTAAGCACTACGTTATGCTATTCTACTACAGAGTGTCTGATTATACCCTTGACTATGGTGGCCCAACTGCAATGATGAATGTTAGCCTTTAAAAATTTAACTATGCACAATATCATGCCAAGCTTATCTAATGTAATGTAAGCCAATCTCTGTAATTTTAACAACTGAATGAATGATGCTGAATCACATGTCATTCAGAGGGATCTAGTAGAGTGGCTAGTGCTGTGTATGAAATGTGTGTTTTTCATTAGTATCACACGTGTGTTTATGAGTGCGCATGGGGTGGGGGGGTTGGTTTATGATGTGGCTATCACATGTGATGAAACACGAAATACACGGGCCAAACCTAGGATTCAGCATCCAAACACATCAATAAAAAAAACTAGATAAGGAATTGAAAGTGAACTAACCAAATGTTGTGATAGTTTTGCAACAGCAAACAGTTTGGGCCTGATGTTGAGCACTCTGAAGGAAACCAGCTCCAAAGCGTGAAGCACCAACTATCAAGTAATTTTAATCTGACTAGAGGTGACAGAGATCTCTTACTCAATCTACATCACAAAATGAACTAGAATCCTTTTCTAGTAATGTAAACATGACATTCTGCACACACCTATACCTCCATCAATCTTCTGGGGTCTTGAAAACAACTCAGGATGACACTGGTAATGTTGATGGTTCTTCAGATTCAGACAGTTGATATTTTGCGATATCAAGCTCATATGAAAGGGACGTACAGAAAGAAGTGGAAATAGGAGGATACAACAGCCTTGAAGACCAGAACAAATGCTCTCTACTGTTTTCTTTCTTTAAAGCATACAAATAGGTTACCCAGAGTGAAAGATATGACCACATTTCAATTGTGCTGGTGTAAAACATTATGGCAGAACACTTCCTACACTTATGAGTCATCTGTAAACAGAAACAGAGGATAACATGATATAAAGTTAATGCATGGGCACTCTCTTATGAATGAGACCTCTCAACAAAGTTACAAACTTAGGTAAGGATTTTTTTACTTTCACAACTACACCCTCAACAATGAATGTACAGTCTTAGACAAAAAAACTGACCGCCGGCCGGCCGCCACAGAGACTAAGTCCGAGTTGTTCACTTAAGGTGGCCAATAAAACTGACCGCCCCTGACAACTCTAAGTCTGGCCATCTGCACAATCTGGCAACACTGTAAAAACCGGAAGTGTTAGGAGGAAGTGTTGTCTACTTTGGAGATGTTCTTGGGTTGTGGAGCCTGTGGTCTAGTGGTAATCGTCGTGCATTCAGAATGGATGGTTGCCTGTTCGCGTCCAACTGTATTATTACTTTTTTACCATATTTCGGTCGTCGTCTAAAGTTTTACAGGAGCAGAGACCCATCCATCATAGCAGAGCAGTGCGAGATTGGTTATAGGGCTACAAATGCAAACGACATTTGGACGAATATAGAAAACGTATGGTGGGAAGTAAACCATCATGCTACACTGTCGATGACTTAATGAAATCAATGCCCCTACGCCTTCCAGAAATCTTACGTAATGATCATGGGTGGGTTGGTTACTAAAAGTATACTCGTCCACAAAACCCATGTTGACGATTATCTGATAATCGGTCAAGCTTTGGTTTGTCGCAGCTCTTTAGCATACAAGTCCATTTACTTTCAGTCTCCTCCTTACAATTCTTGCAATGCAGCAATGCAAGGTAATTGAAAAATCTCATCCACTCGACGCCAACTGCGGAATTGACTGGAGCATGTGTAGTTCAACACACAGTAGTTGTCACCCTCACTGGAATCAATGACTGTGTGTGTGTGTGTGTGTGTGTGTGTGTGTGTGTGTGTGTGTGTGTTTTCGTGTTCACGCACAATCTAAATCAATACTATTAACATTACAGAGACAACCAACAATAAATATTGCATCAAATATGACTGTAAAGTATTTTAATGCGATGATAAATTACAAACTGAATTTTTACCCAACCCACGATCAGCATATTACGTTAGGTAAGATGTATTTCAATTCAATTTATTAGCGTCCTTGTAGTACATCATCGAAATGATATAGGACTTGTCAATAAACATTACAATTTAAAATACATATACACGAAAATTTGTAATTGAATTTACTTGTCACTTAGACATTACAATTTTAATAGAACTTTTAGAACATTAACATAAAAATATACAAGTAGGATAACAACGTACAAAAAAAAAAAAGGTTAGTGATTCTCACATCAAAGATTATTTACATTCTTACATTAACAGTTTCACACTTTCATAGAAACAGCAAGTATTTAAATGTGAGCAATTACACATATTTATTATGTCAGGGAAATATTAACTGCGCTTTTATTGTCAACGCTTCATAAACTCTTCGATACTGTAAAAACTATTGCTCTAACCACATAGTTAGCAGAGACAGTGCGCTCTTGTTGTCGAGGCTCGCGACAATTGCAGCGATTAGCAGTGCCCAATGCCACTGCGATTTGTTTATGTGGGCTGAGCGTGGACACTGCAGCAGACGCTTCGCCATAAACAGAAAGAAATCACCTTGGCTCTGACTGCAGTGAGCGGATATCACTGCCTGCGCGTTCTTGTAATAACCAACGTGAGACTCTACTCACAGGTGCCATGGAGCAATTGCAACTAGTATCATGTCATTAGTCATCAGAATATTAACCAGTGATGAAATGTCCACTCTATTTGAATCCCAATAAAATATGAAGCTTCTCACAAAGGAATGTGAGGTGATATCAAAATATATCCAAAATACAAAAATTAACTGCAGGGCTTTCCTGTTTACAGTAGAAGCACACAAGGAAATATTATACATTGGAAGCGTAAATTTCATTTCCTCTTCTCATATTAACGCCCTTGTTTTAGTGTGAAGTGAGAAAATAAACACGAAAAACAAAAGTTCCTGAGAAGCATATCAGTCATTTCCTCTTCTCATATCATAACTTTTGTTTTACTATGAAGTAAAAAAAATAATCAGTTTAGGGTTGTGCAGCATAATATGACACCAGATTTTTATCGTAGGCGCTATCGGAAGTGCAAAAAGCAGGGAGCTGTCCATTCTTTTGTGCAACAGGCAGTTTCCTTTCATGCATTACTCACGCTAGGAGATTCTTATTTAAGGACTTGTGAGCATCAATTCTTCAGCAGAACAAGCCTTATGTTATTGTGCTAATTACAGTATGGAAAAATGCAACAAAGACGAGTTCCCCTAGAGCAGTGAGGATATTTACACAGGTCGGTTGCCGGCCGCGGTGGTCTCGCGGTTCTAGGCGCGCAGTCCAGAACCGCGCGACTGCTACAGTCGCAGGTTCGAACCCTGCCTCGGGCATGGATGTGTGTGATGTCTTTAGGTTTTATTTATTTATTTACGTCCTGAATCTTTGTGGTACATATACCATACCTTAGATGTTGGACAAAATGATATTACATTAATATACTGTTACATTGGTGTATACATTACATTTATAAATTGTTACATTTTTAAATTGCTATATTGTTACATTACATTTTTATATTGATACAACCAACTTATTTTTCAAGATATTGTGTTACTGAGGAAAAACAATTTTCCAAGAGATATGATGTTACAGATTTTTTAAAGCTATGGATTTTGTTTATGGCCTTTAGGTTACTTGGCAGCTTATTAAACAAATGTGAACCTGAGTGATATACACCTTTCTTGCACAGTGTGGTATAACAATGATGTCTGTGTATGTCACTATTTGCCCTTGTATGGTGTTCATGTACAGATTTATTCTGAATAAATACATTTCCATTTTTTAGCATGCTTTTTTTTAGGAACATTACAACTTCTAGTATATAGATTCATGGTAGGGGTAGAATACCCAGTTCTTTAAAGAATGGTTTGCATGATTTTCGGCTGTTGGCATTTTTCATTACCCTCACAATCTTTTTTTGTTTCCGGAATGTGGTTATGCAATGAGGAGAATTTCCCCAGAATATGATGCCATATCTTAATAGGGAGTGTATGCAAGCGTAATACACGGCTCTAACCGTTTCAGGACTTGTGTTGTTCCATATAATCCTCATCGAATAAGTCATTTTGGATAGTTTAGAATTTAATGAAGTGATGTGGGAATTCCATTTAAGATTGTCTTGTAAGTAGGTGCCAAGAAATTTTGCTTCACTGACACTGTTAATTCTTTGGTTTTCCTTTGACATGTTTGGTTTTAATGGGTTTTTATTTTGTTGTGTATGGAAGTGTAAGACGACTGTTTTTTGAGGGTTTATCAGTAATTTATTCCTCATAAACCACTCTGAGACATTTTCACTTGTGACTTTAGCATTTGAACTTAGAGCCATTTCATTTTCACCTTCAATTAATATGCCTGTGTCATCTGCAAATAGCACTGGTTCGGAGTGTTGAACGTGTAGGGGGAAGTCGTTTATGAAAATTAGGAAGAGAAAGGGACCTAAAATGGAGCCTTGTGGTACACCGTGGGTTAATGTGGAAGGTTTCGATTGATAAGCTTGGAGTTCGTTTTCTCCCATGTGTTTTACCTCTGTTATCTGAGAGCGATTTTCTAGGTAGGATTTCAGCCACTCGTGTGGCAGGCCTCTTACACCATACCACTCTAACTTTCTTAGGAGAATTTCATGGTCTATTAGATCAAATGCTTTTGTTAAATCCAGGAAAATCCCCGAAACATTTTTGTGACTATCAACTGAATTTAAAATACGATTTATGAGGCTAAAAGTGGCTGTTTCAGTACTGCACTGAGGCCTGAAGCCATGCTGACATCCTGAAATTATATTGTTTTTGTTAAAGAAATCAGTTAGTTGTAGCAGAACTAGTTTTTCAATGATTTTTGAAAAACCTGACAGGAGTGACACAGGCCTGTAGTTGACCATCTGCTGCCGATCGCCCTTTTTGTAAAGGGGTACAACTTTTGCAGTTTTTAACTGTTGTGGGAAAATACCACTTGATAGTGAAGAATTGCATATATCTAGCAGTGGTGCGAGTATCTGTTCAGCTGATACTTTTATAATATAGTCTGGCACATCGCCGACTCCGGCTGAATATTTATTTTTTAATGACTTTATACTGTTTAACAGTTCTTCCCTACTTATTGGACGGAGGAACATGGATGTATTTGTTACACTATTTCCAGAAATTTCCTGTAATATTTTGTTTGATGTTTTTCCCATTTGTTCCTTCGCTAACTCACGAGCAATATTGGTGTAGTAAGAATTGAAGTGGTTAGCAATTAATTTTGTATCAGTGATCTTGCTGCCCGCCTGTGACAATACAATATTTTTGTGTGTTTCCACCTTTCCAGTAAGTTTCTGTACCGTATTCCACATTGTCTTAGCTTTGTTTCATGATTCCATAATAAGTTTGTCATTTTCCCTTAATTTTGCTTCCCTTATTACACGACTCAGAATTAACATGTATTTTTTGAAGTGGTGAGCAAATTCACGGCTGCTATCTGTTTTTGATAGTGCAAAAAGTTCCCTTTTTCTTCTACATGATACTTTGATCCCTGATGTAATCCAAGTTTTGGGTTTACTGGGGCCTTTACAAATTATTTTCTTTTTTGGAAATGCAATTTCGAAACAATGTCTTTAAATTTCCATGAAATTATCCAGCTTTTCATCTGTGTTGTAACTGTTGTAGATTTTATTCCATGAGTGGGTACTTAGCATATGTTTGAAGTGCTCAATATTTTGCATGCTGAATTTTCTCTTGTAGATAGCACTTCCATTGCTAGACAAATCAACACTTCCGCATATGGCAAGTAGCTGTGCATTGTGGTCACTGTAGCCGGTATTAAAGTTTTCTGAGGTGTGCATGTCAGTGTTTACAAAGATCGGATCAATAAGTGTAGCACAAGTTTTTGTTACGTGTGTAGGGGAGTTTATTTTAGTGCACAGGTTATATTCTTGAATAATATTAAGGAATTATTCTCTTTGGTGGCTGTGTGTTAAGAGGTCAATATTAAAATCGCCACACAGAACTATAGTTTGCAAGTATTTTTAAGTTTCCGTAGTGCAAGGTCAAGTTTTTTAAAGAAAATGTTTACATTGCTGTTGGGTGATCTGTAAACACATTATTAAAGTTTTTCCTGATGTTATTTCAATAGCTGAGGCTTCAAAGTGTTTTTCGCTTCCTAAGTGATGTACACAGTCTATTATCTTATAGTCTATGTTTTCTTTTACATAAATGCAGCTTCCTCCAAGCTTTGATATTGATCTGCAAAAGTAGTTTGCCAGAGTGAAACCGGTTATGTTTGAATAGTGTAAATGGTCCTTCTCTAGCCAGTGCTCACAAAAACATAAAACTGATACCTCCTTCCACTCATTCCTAAGAAGTACATTTATTTCATCAAGTTTGTTTGGTTGAGACTGTACATTTTGCTGAACGACTTTTAAAGTGTATGTATAAGTTTGTTCTGGAACACATTCCCCTGTGGCACCCTCAGCTACTCTAAAAAACCTGTACCTGTCCCTTGGAGTGTGTTTCTTCCCAACCATTTATCTAATGTGTTTTGGCCCATTTTTGTGTTATTCGTTCTTTCCTTGGGTTTCATCCTTCCTTGTGAGTCAATTTGGACCCCTTTAACATGTTCTGCTTTGTTTTTTGAGCTTTCATTGCCTGTTATGAGCCAATTATCCAACGTACTGGTAAGTTTTCTAGTGTAATGCTTTACTAAATTATATATTTTCTCTATTACGTATTGTTTACCAGCATAATTTAGATGAAGTCTGTGTCTGGTGTGCATGGATTTTTCAAGAGTGCTTACATCTATTACATTTGCATGCTCAAATTTTCCACAAACATCCTTTATGTCAGAGTTTATCTTAAACACTAATTGATTCACACATGACCAGGAAGGTAGGTCATGCCTCTGTGGTTAGTTAATAACTAACACATTCGTGTGGATTGTCTGCTTCAGTACACATTTAAGAGTTATTTTTATTTCGTTGGCTTGATCCCTTGCAACATCGTTCGCACCTCCAAAAATTACCACGTAGTCTGATGGTCCAAAGTTTTTACAAGAGTTTTCAATTGGTTTTGTTACTTCCGAAAAACAAGGTCCTGGTTTCACGAAACCCATGACATTGTAGCTTGGTAAAAGGCTTGAGACTCTTTCTGCAATTTGACGACCGTGACTGTCAGCGAGTATAAGGACCTGTCGATCTTTTTTGCACAGTCTCAGCTGGTCGATATTGATTTGTTCTGCGTTGTTTATCAGAGCGGTACCCGAAATGCATGTTTCTGTATATTTTTTATTGTTTGAAACAGATGGGCCTTTTTAGGTGATGCTATTTATTGACATACCGCGATCTGGACAGTTTTCACTACACAACACTGACTGTTCTTTACTGCTTGAACAAAGAGAACGTTTTTTAGTTGTAATATTTCCGGTCTTAGCTTGGGTAATGTAGTTTTGTGCAAGACTTACATGCAGGTTATATTTTGAACTCGTTTTCTCTATGTGGACTCTGTTCTTCTGATCGTTGTTTACGTTGCAGTTGGCAGGTTGTTTGAGGTTATGGTCTTCACATGTCCCATGGATGATTTCTTTCTCTCGCAGTTGACTTCTTAAGGCGGCTACTAACTTTTGTAGTTCGTTGATTTCACTGTTTTTCACCGTTAACATGCGGCGATAATCGACACATTGGTCGCAAGGATGAAATACTCGCGTGTTTGCATCTGTGACTGTTTTGCTTTTCGATTTTGACCTAGTTACGATTTCGTTGGCGTTTTTAACTTTCAAATAACAACGGCGGCACATTCCAGGATTCTCTAAACTAACTGTTACACATTCTTCACACGGAACATTTTCGTTATCGGCATAATTTACAGAGCGAAAATTTCGCGAACCTTTCATTTCCGCCATATATAAACAGGTTAGTTAGGTTTAAGTAGTTCTAAGTTCTAGGGGACTGATGACCTATGATGTTAAGTCCCATAGTGCTCAGAGCCATTTGAACCATTTGGACATGTCTGTTCAGCAATGACTGCCAGCTGCCACAACACTTCACAGAATCGATGTGGCAGGCAACACAACTGTGCGTGCACTTCAGACTTCATTCAGTAAGACGTCAGTAGATGGATGGAAACGTCAAATTAACGTCGCTTTCCGAGTCGTATTCAACCCAGAATGAGGTGTTACTAAGATAGTTGAGCATTCTAGCAATTAAACTTTTATAACACCCATATGAGTATTCCGATAGCCAAAAGAACCCGTTAGTGTGAAACCACCGGGAACTGCATTAATATCAAACTGCAAGAACTTTAGACAATACGTGGACTCTTCTCCTCGCTGGTGACCTATTACTGGTATTTAGGATTCTCTCTATCCTAGTCGTAATGCAAATGGAACTTCAGAGGCGCTTTCCACTATTCTTGACAAACATCAGCAACTTGTAATCACTGCGAGTCACAACTGTGTGATGATAATGGTTCAGGTTGTCAGTAGTTGTGGTGGTGTTATGCTGTCAAACTGCTTTCAGTAACGTTAATGATGGCGCACGTAATTTAGCCCTGACTACCTACTTAAGTAATGATAGTGTTGTGACGTCGTCGGTTCTCTTTAATTGGCCTCAGATTGACTAATCCAATTT
Organism: Schistocerca piceifrons; assembly: GCF_021461385.2. Lineage (NCBI taxonomy): Eukaryota > Metazoa > Arthropoda > Insecta > Orthoptera > Acrididae > Schistocerca > Schistocerca piceifrons. The sequence continues at coordinate 1,163,223 of NW_025728224.1, forward strand.
AATGAACATAGTACTCCATTTGCGGGCAGCTAATAAAGCAGTATGACTACAGAGGTCATCGTGAGGGTATTACATTAATTCTACAATGAATTACTTAACAAATATTACCCTCAGCTATGCAGCTGGAATGACTCATTACACAGGTACTCTATGTTGCACTTGGTAAAGTGATCAGTTCGCTGCCATCCTGCTTCTACTGTTCGTAAATACTTGTATACTTCAAAAATGGTTCAAATGGCTATGAGCACTATGGGACTTACATTCTGAGATCATCAGTCCACTAAAACTTAGAAATACTTAAACCTAACTAACCTAAGGACATCACACACATCCATGCCCGAGACAGGATTCGAACCTGTGACCGTATTGGTCACGCGGTTCCAGACTGTAACGCCTAGAAATGCTCGGCCAACCCGGCCGGCATACTTATATATGCGAATCAGATTGTATTTGATATTTAGTAAAATAACGAATGGTCAGTATATATGACATGGGTTAGCTCTGGCACAAAGCAATTACTAAGGGTCGGATGCCGTTGAAGTCCCGTTACATTGATGGCAAGACAAATGTTTGCAAATCCTCTCTATTGCCTCAAAAACAATTGCATCTTAAATATCGAAGGACCAACGTCCACACTGTCAAAGCACGTTGAAATACAGCCACTACGGCAGATGAAAATTTCTGACCGACTGGGCTTCGAACCTGTATCTCATGCTTACTAGACAGACGTGCTGATCACTGCATTATTATTTTTTTTTTTTTAAAGTTTGAGAAGACTTTCAGCACCAGGTAGGCGGAGGCAAAGAGGGCAGGGGTCGAAGATTCGAGGATTGACCACAATACCTCCTCCATACCTGTCACTGAGTAGCTGCATTATTCCCATGTATTCCATGTTTGCACCCATATATATATTTAAATTCTAGAACAAAACTGAAATAGTAATTAAGGTAAAATAAATTACGGATTGCCGCCCCAAATGGCGTGCGTTCCTTGTAGAACATTCTTAAAACAGTGGAAAGGGTGATGGAAAAATACATAACAGACATTCATTCAGAAATATATTCACAATTTAAGTTATTATGCACTGGATGCATATGAGGTCTGTAAGGAAGCCATATATTTTTCAACAAATGAAAAAAATTTGGAGCCAGAGGGATTTTGCCAATTTAGAATAGTTCTGATTTTAGAACCAACGTAAAAGATTATTCCAGGAATTAAAAAAAGTGAAAGAATAGTATTCTGCTTCTAATTAAAAACAACTGTCCACCTCTTTGTAGGTCACATAAAGCCATAGATAAAAAATTTGGAAACCATTCCTGATAGTTGTTTTTCTTCTTCAGCTTAAAATGTTCTTCTGCAATATAGAACATGTACTCTTCTAAGTTTTGTTTGTTATGATGTAAAACACAAACTGTCCCAGAAGCCACAAATAACTGTTATTCTTTGCGGACGGGTAACATTTCCAGTCAGGTTGTAAAGCTTCAGTTATCGGTATATGACTTTCTGCGGTTCTGTTTATAGTGCTAATTTCTTCCTAGTCCAGTTCCAAATTCTGATTCTATTTTCACATAAGATATGCGCTACAGTTTCTACAAACCGACATTTGTCGCAGTATGGAGATGGTCTCAATTTGATTTTCCATAAGCGTTCCGCTGAGGGTATGGTTTCGTTTACAACGTCGCACCATACGGCACTGACTCTAGTTGGTAGAATTTTATTGTTGATATATTTCCAGACGTTCCTATGTTTATTTGTAGGTTAATATACTGGAAAAGGTTTGTGAAGACGATGTCTGGTAATATAATCATAGGCGGTTCTAGTGTTGGTTTGTGCTGGTGGAAGTCTTATACAGCTTCAATCGCCGAGTACTTTCGGACGTAATCTAGGCTGGTGTGTTACATTAACAGGAGTGTTCCTATCCCCAGGATCTAACGAGAGGAACAGAAGTTTCGTGATGCCTGTCTTAGTGGCATGTATTAGTTTAAAAGCACGTCTTTAATTCCAAGTCCTCCGTTTTGCCTCAGCAAAGTCGTCGTGTGGAAGAATAGTTTGAAGATATTTTGTTTCCACACATACCAAGAGACCACAGGTAATATTGTACGTGCAGTGACCTACAGTATCGGTAAGACTGCTGCGACATGATATATTTTGCTAGGTATGTATGTATTTATAAACTGAACTCTCTGCAGTCAGTCAAACAATCAAATGTCATTGTCCTTCAACAAGGTTCCGATGACATCAGGTTTCCACTCCCAATTGTTCGTGGCCATGCGCTTGGGATTCGCCCTTAACCACACTCCGAGTTGGAGTATCTCTTCAGTTACATCTAACCATTGTGCACCTATTGCACTATTGTAAGAACCGAGATGCAGGTTTATTTGGCTACAAGAATGCGTATGTTCCTCCTGCATGACGGGGCTCCTGCACATTCTAGTCGTCAGGTGACACATTATCCAAACCTAACATTTTTTGGAAGATGGATCATTAGGTATGGGCACTTTTCTTGGCCTTCGAGGTCCCCGTACCTTATCTCTTTGGGTTTTTGTCTGCAGGGATGGTTAAAGGCGAAGTCTACAAACAAAAAGTAAACCCAAGAGCCGATTTGACTGTTCGGATTATGAATACTGCAGCCCTCATAAAAGAACGCAAAGATGACCTCAGAAGAGCTACACATGGTGTTATCAAGAGAAGTCAAATGTGCATTGAAGTTGGTGGGGTGAATGTTTGAAAATCAGCTTTGATCCTCCTCATTTGCCTTTGCTTTGTGTTTGTTAGGGTTACGTACTAACAGCTGTATCTCTGTGCTCAATAAAAAGCGGACGCATTTATATGGAATTTTTTTAAGGAGTTCATCTGTACTACAACCGGCTAAAATATCTACTATTGCTCCTGAAACACCCTGTATATAGATATATGTGTGGTGTCTGTTCTTTCGGACATGTCTGAAAGAAAATGCTTCATGTCATTCTGCAACGACCTTTCGATCTAGTTGTACGGGCTGATAGAGATTTCAGAGCTGCTTGGCTGTCTGAATAAAAGTAGATACTGTGATTTTTGTAGGGTCTACTCTAATTCTCCTCCATGCGCATGCTGATGGAAGATACCATGTAATACTGTGGCCATCTTCCCTAAAGAGATTCTAGGCAGTACACCAGACCCGGTAGTTTCATATGTTTTCGACCTGTGAGTATACCACTATATTATGTCTCCTGTACGGTGTAGCGGTTCGTTCTTCCACTGTCTCTCCTTCCAACTGTTACACAGCTAGGTTTATTGCAATAGCTATAAGTTATTGTATAGTTAGTCGGCATTTCCCCAGCCATCGCCATACTGATTTGGTATTCCGTAAATTCTAACTATATCCAGTTATTTCCAATTTTTAGCCTTTATGTCCCTGCCGCTGCCTCCATTTTAAGCCACAGGTCTAAGGTGGGCATGTCTAGCATAATATCCATTCCAAGAGTGGATGTCCTGCTAATTCCATGTGTTTCTGAAAGCAGGCCAGTCTCTGCACTCTGCCAGACTCCCTAACGACCACCTTCTGTTCGACTTTGTTCACATTAGAGGCCAATAAATTATTACTGGTCTTTTTGCAGAGGTGTACATCCAGTACGTAGCGGGTTGGGACCCCAGTTTACCCTACAGGAACTTCTAGTGCTTATATGATTATCTTTCACAGTGTAACATATTCTTTATGTGAGGTGTTCATAATAGTTTTCCATCCAGGGCTACCTCTAGATACACTACAACCCTCTCTAAAGTTTCATGGAGAAACATAATTTTTCAGTATGTCTGTTGGACATGCTTCCCCATAAATAATACTACACCAATTTTCGTGGGGCTCGTCTTTAAATACTTTTTCACAATGTTCAGTGCATATAGATTTAACAGTACTAGCAAATTTTCTAAGTCTTACTGTGAATAAATCGTCTACTTATTCTTATCAAGAGTAGTCTCTCGCATTCAGCTCATCTATGAGTTCATTCACCACTAGGTTCTTCATCTCTAACCATTTACTCGAAGGTCGTATTACTATAATCCCCTCGTCATCCAGGAAGATACAGAGAGCATCCAGAAAAGGTAGTGATTTTTCCACTTTCCCAACAAGTTGGTGAAGTGTTACTTCACATGACTTGCTTCGCAAGTATTATGAAAATGTGAGAGTTCATATATAAAATTACGTATTCACAACAACAAAAAATATGTCAGCAGAAAACAAACGTGGCATTATGAATTTGGCAGTAACGTAAGGTTTTCGCTTAGACACAATGCGTTACTAAAAGTAGCAAGACGAATTTTTCTAGAGCATTGTCTTACGATTCCTTCATTGAATTTGTATCTGCCTGCTTGTAGTTCTACTACAAAAGAATAAAAAATGTGGCTTTCAGCGAGTCTCGAAAAGCGAACAAAGTCAGTGCGCACCTGACAGGCAAGAACGTTACCTAGGAGCTAGCGAACATGTGCAGGTCTTTGATGTACTTATTGGCTCATTAGCCTCTATGGCAGATAAATCGCAACATAAGAGATGAGAGTAGTTGTATTTCCCGTGTGGAACCATTTTCGTTGACTCAAAAGCATTAACTGATATCCTTATGTCACATCTCAAGAGAAAATCACTCACAGTATTCAACTGAAATGACGCGATAACATCAAGTGAATTTAGCAGGATAGTTCTGTGCCATCAAGGAAGTAACTCTTCGTCACCGAGCTGCCAAACATATTCTGCATTGTTGCCAAGTTTCAGTTATACTGCCAGGAAGGATACCAGCTGATGTGTTCTGTGAGTGACCTCAGAAGTGACTACAGCTTCGTCCCTAAGTTGCAAGTGGCAAGGGCAGCAAGATCCTCATTATATGTCAATGAGTCTAGCCCCTAAACCTAGTTACAGAAATGTGAATAAGAGTGCAATTACTTGCAATACGTCGATGCACTGAAGGCAAACTAAATGTCAAATTAATAACTGCGACAATTATTTGTGTTTTACTGTCTTAATCGGCCCGAAACCTTGAAAGCGTATTCACCAGATGCGATTCACAATTTTGGAGCTTCTCCAGTGATTGAGTTGGCAATGTATCTTTGCTGTACAATATTGTTATTGAGATCACTGTCATTGGCACATCCGCCAGAAGACAGGCATGGCCTGGCTTACTGTTGTTAGATTTCCTGATGGATATTCTGCCTTTGCTCAAAACGTGAAGACTCAAGGTGAATTCGAACATTCCATATGGCGAAAATGTGATGTTTCTATTCTTCCAGCTCTAACATCCAAATAACAGTTACAATACGTGGCAGAAAAGCGCCTGTGAAACAACAGTTAATAATGCAATCATAATTAGTGGAATCTGAAAAGTTCCATCTGTCATCTGATAATTGTGACAAACTACTTTTTTCATCTTCACAGCACCGCAGTATGAACTCAAGGGTTTCATACGACACCTATACTTAATTTCGTTGTGATTGTTTTCAATGACAGTTGGGGAGGAGCAAAACTATCTGACTTGAAACATACTTTTCCAGCGGAATTTGAATCTTTGGCTACAGTTGCAGTAGCATGTCCAGTGAGGTATCAAGAATGTGGGCAATCATTCATTGCTGTAGTATAGGCTAGGGCAGAAAGAAGCAGGCTTACGACAAAGTAAACGATGAGAGACACTGTTGCTGTCACTTACTAACCAGGAATCGTTCAGAAAATTACAACTATGCCTAATGAAATGATGTGTGTGTTCTTTCGGACATTTCCGAAAGAACAGACACAACAAATCGAAATAGACAGCCTTCTTAAGCAACTAGAGATTGGACAGATGTCCAGGCTATCATGGGCATTATAGTAGAACAACAGCGTCAGATGAAAATTTGTGCCTGACCAGGTTCGAATCCGGATTCGTAGTGTCTTTTCTTTCGGACATTTCCGAAAGAACAGACACCACACATATATCCATATACAGTGTGTTATATGGCATTTCTTCTGCAATTTGTCTATACCACCACATCCTGTATTTCAACGCACTTTGACAGTGTGGATGTAGGTCCTTCGATATTCAAGATGCAATTGTTTTTGAGGCAATAGAGGGGATTTGCAAACATTTGTCTTGCCATCAATGTAACGGGACTTCAACGGCATCCAACGCTTAGTCATTGCTTTGTGCCGGCGCTAACCCATGTCATATACAGGGTGAGTCACCTAACGTTACCGCTGGATATATTTCGTAAACCACATCAAATACTGACGAATCGATTCCACAGACCGAACGTGAGGAGAGGGGATAGTGTAATTCGTTAATACAAACCATAAAAAAATGCGCGGAAGTATGTTTATTAACACATACCTACGTTTTTTTTAAAATGGAACCCTGTTAGTTTTGTTAGCACATCTGAACATACAAACAAATACGTAATCAGTGCCGTTTGTTGCATTGTAAAATGTTAATTACATCCGGAGATATTGTAACCTAAAGTTGACGCTTGAGTACCAGTCCTCCGCTGTTCGATCATGTGTATCAGAGAGCACCGAATTACATAGGGATCCAAAGGGAACGGTGATGGACCTTAGGTACAGAAGAGACTGGAGCAGCACATTACGTCCACATGCTAACACCTTTTTATTGGTGTTTTTCACTGACGTACATGTGCGTTACCATGAGGGGTGAGGTACACGTACACACGTGGTTTCCGTTTTCAATTACAGAGTGGAATAGAGTGTGTCCCGACATGTCAGACCAATAGATGTTCAATGTGGTGGCCATCATTTGCTGCACACAATTGCAAACTCTGGCGTAATGAATGTCGTACACGCCGCAGTACATCTGGTGTAATGTCGCCACAATACGTTGTTTCATATCCTCTGGGGTTGTAGGCACATCACGGTACACATTCTCCTTTAACGTACCCCACAGAAAGAAGTCCAGAGATGTAAGATCAGGAGACGGGCTGGCCAATTTATGCGTCCTCCACGTCCTCTGAAACGCCTGTCGAACATCCTGTCAAGGGTCAGCCTAGTGTTAATTGCGGAATGTGCATGTGCACCATCATGCTGATACCACATACGTCGACGCGTTTCCAATGGGACATTTTCGAGCAACTTTGGCAGATCATTCTGTAGAAACGCGATGTATGTTGCAGCTGTTTGTGTCCCTGCAATGAAGTGAGGACCAATGAGGTGGTCGCCAATGATTCTGCACCATACATTTACAGTCCACGGTCGCTGTCGCTCTACCTGTCTGAGCCAGCGAGGATTGTCCACGGACCAGTAATGCATGTTCCGTAGATTCACTGCCCCATGGTTTGTGAAACCTGCTTCATCGGTAAACAGGTAGAACTGCAACGCATTCTCTGTTAATGCCCATTGACAGGATTGCACTCGATGATTAAAATCATCACATGTAATTGCTGATGTAGCGAGGCATGAAACGGGTGAAAGCGGTGACGATGCAGTATGCGCATGACACTACTTTGACTCAGTCCACCGGCTCTTGCAATGTCCCGTGTACTCATGTGTGGGTTCACGGCAACAGCAGCTAACACACCAACTACACCCACTTCTCCTGTGAGGGGCCTGTTACGGACCCGTTTGCATGCTACGACCATACCTGTTGCATACAGTGGGCGGTAGATGTTTTGCAATGTGCAGCATGTTGGATGCTCTCTGTCCGGGTACCGTTCTGCTACACCCTGCAGGTTTCAGCTGCATTTCATCGACACTTGCCATAGATGAGTATCATCTCCACCTTCTCAGAGTTCGAATACACCATGGTCACAGTTCCTACAACACTACACTACACTATCACAGACGTCTGGTAACACGGTGTACTACAGTTGGTCTGAGTGCGGAGACGAATGCAGAATAACAATAGCAGCAAGCGCTACATGCGGACAAAGCGACAGCTACACCAAACCACAACAGTGCACTACAGCCACACTCGTAAACACGGTCATCATCGTAAACATGTCCCTGCAGATGCTGCTCACCGACCGTGGCCCGTGTTTGTTACAACACACAACAGAACGTCGGAGGTTTCAAGCGTCAAATTTAGGTTACAATACCTCCGGATGTTATTAACATTTGACAATGCAACAAACGGCACTGATTACGTATTTGTTTATATGTTCAGATGTGCTAACAAAACTAACGTGGTTCCATTTAAAAAACCGTAGGTTTGTGTTAAAAAACATACTTCCGTGGATTTTTGTATGGTTTGTATTAAACAATTACACTTGCCCCTCTCTTCACGTTCGGTCTGTGGAATCGGTTCGTCACTATTTGATGTGGTTTACGAAATACATCCAGCAGTAACGTTAGGTGACTCACCCTGTATATGCGAATCAGATTGTATATCATATTTAGTAAAATAACGAATGGTCAGTATACAAGTATGAAAGCCGGGGTGCCCGAGCATTTCTAAGCGCTACAATCTTGAACCGCGTGACCGCTATGGTCACAGGTTCGAATCCTGTCTCGGGCGTGGATGTGTCTGATGTCCTTAGGTTAGTTAGGTTTAAGTAGTTCTAAGTTTTAGCGGACTGATTACCTTGCCATAGCCATTTGAACCATTTTTGTAGTATACAAGTATTTACGAACAGTAGAAGCAGGATTGCAGCGAACTGATCACTTAACCAAGTGCAACATGGAGTACCTGTGTAATGAGTCATTCCAGCTGCATAGCTGAGGGTAATATTTGTTAAGTAATTCATTGCAGAATTAATGTAATACCCGCACGATGATCTCTGTAGTCATGCTGCATCATTAGCAGCCTGCGAATGGAGTACTATATATGTTAAATCAGATTACTAAATCTGAGGCCAAATAAAGAGAATCGATGACGCCACAACACTATCTTTACTTAACTAGGTAGTCAGGGCTAAATTACGTGTGCCATCATTAACGTTACTGAAAGCAGTTTGACAGCATAACACCACCACAACTACTGACAACCTGAACCATTATCATCACGCAGTTGTGACTCGCAGTGATTACAAGTTGCTGGTGTTTGTCAAGAATAGTGGAAAGCGCCTCTGAAGTTCCATTTGCATTATGACTAGGATAGAGAGAATCCTAAATAACAGTAATAGGTCACCAGCGAAGAGAAAAGTCTACGCATTGTCTAAAGTTCTTGCAGTTTGATATTAATGCAGTTCCCGGTGGTTTCACACTAACGGGTTCTTTTGGCTATCGGAATACTCGTATGGGTACTATAAAAGTATAATTGCTAGAACGCCCAACTATCTTAATAACACCTCATTCTGGATTGAATACGACTCGGAAAGCGATGTTAATTTGACGTTTCTATCCATCTCCTGACGTCTTACTGAATGATGTCTGAAGTGCACGCACAGTTGTGTTGCCTGCCACATGGATTCTGTGAAGTGTTGTGACAGCTGGCAGTCATTGCTGACCAGACATGTGTAAATATCCTCACTGCTCTAGGGGAACTCGTCTTATTGTGCTAATTACGGTATGGAAAAAATGCAACAAACATAAGGCTTGTTCTGCTGAAGAATTGATGCCCACAAGTCCTTAAATAAGAATCTCCTACCATGAGTAATGCATGAAAGGAAACAGCCTGTTGGACAAAAGAATGGACAGCTCCCTGCTTTTTAAATTGTGGGAAGGAGAAAGATTCAACAGAAATTTGGTCAGACCAAACAAGCTGGTGATAAAATTTCTGATAGTCTTCCTATCACCTACACAGCTTTAACAGTAGATTTTTAAAATTAACACTAAACATACTGTGTTTTAGTGGCAGAGAAATAAAGATGAGAGTACATGGTGTTCTTGTGTTGGTAATGACAGCTGCATCAAAGCGGTATTTGGACTGAAGACCACAACAAGAACATGGTTTGGAAGTTATATTTTGGGACATGATATTGGAACTGATTGACTGAGATTTCTCATACCATCTAGATCATGAACTGAGCTAGGATCATTTGATGAGAGTACAGGTGAAGTTGCACTGCCATGTGATCATAAAGTGTGTCCTGAACTGTTCTCAAGACAACTTTCAGACAGATTAAAATTGTGTGTCGGGTTGGGACTCAAATCATGTAACTTTGAGGTGAGAAATGGGTAACTTTGCTATGACAGCACTCCCCCCACCCTACGAGAGGCTGCAGGGCAGTGCCAAGTAATGTAGAACACGGCTGTTGCTAGCCATAATAGGAAGGACAGTGATGTTCAGCTTTCAGCTGAATGCAGTTGCTACCAAGCTTGGAGTGTTAATCTGATGGCCAGAAACATCTCCACCTACAGAGGGATGGGATCTAATCTCGGATGGCCAGAGACACCAGGGAGTTGCGGAGTTCCACACCAGACTGGTCGATGAGTTTAAAGTGTTGGTGGATTGGTGGGCTAACTACAGATATAGTGCACTGCCACAATCCCTTAAAAACCGGCGTTCTTTTTATTCAGGGTGAGTTCCCAGTCAAAGTGCTGGGGTGTAAACTCTGTCACTTGTTGACACCTTCGGGTAAGCTCCAGCAAATCTCACTTGGAGTTGTACCCTCAAAGTTTGTACTTTACAGTGCTGTAAGTGGGATACAGCCATTTGCTCCAACCCTGCAGACACAAACACTGATTACCATTGAGCAGCAAGTCGCATTCTTTGCTTTTTATAATGATTACAATTACCCTTCAGTGTAACAGTAAGTCACGGGCATGAATAACAAAATTTAGATACAGAGTTTCTAGAATTTCCTGCCGCAAGTAGCCTTAGGTGCAGATTTTGGGACACCACTCACAGTTTGTCTGTGACTGTTGGATGCTGATCAAAGCTATCAACCTGCCATCCTTGGAAGTTTATCTTTCTGTTTTCCATTCTTGTATATAGTAATTGTGTAATTTTTATGTTAACTATATCATTTTATGCAAGAAATGGAGTGGTGTCATTACACTAATTCCACAAACTGGTAAGGTCACCCAATGATCCTATTTGATACTACAATATTGCCAACATATCTTCTGTTCATTTACTATTTTGCTGCATCATTTGATCAGATGACACAGGCAAATACTGTAGATGACCGCTTTCATTACAATCTTAACTTGACCTTCCAGGTTTTTCAGATAATATGGTCATGGCTGTTTATGGGAATCTTTCAATTAATGCTGCCAACGACTCATCAGTATGGAAACATGATAAGGAAACCACTGAGGGCAAATTTCTGTCCAGCGCATGCACATATACATGACATGGTTCAGTCCATAAACTTCCACACACGTGAACGTGTGAGAAGTTCATTATTTACATACATAGACCTCTACAGTCTGCTTTGACAGTTTGATTTCATTGGTGGACTGACTGATCTCTATTTCGAAGTAAAAATTATATGATTTGAGTTAGGTGAGACAAGACATTGCTCCCACAGATTGCCACAACATTGGATGTCTGATTATTATATTGGCCACATTACTGGAGAGGAGATAGTCAGCTTCACAATAAATGTAGTGAGAATCGGGGTCTCCGCAACCATACTGATAGACAGCTAATCAATGCTAACCTTTACTGAGGCAACTTGTCTCTCGTTTTTCAAGCAGGTGAAATGTCTTACTTATGAACCCTGCACGAATGCCAGGACTTATTTTCACCACTTGAGATGTTCAATGTTTCAGAAGACATATCTGGTCTGTCATGCACCCCTCTTGCAAACATCAGAAACATTTTGTATGCATGCTAACATCCAGTGTAAATTGCAAAGACTTTATTCCTCATATTTAATAAGAAGATATCATAACGAATTCTATTCCCTTGGAAATACATCAGATGCTGCCAGCTGACCCAACTTAATGCTTCTACAAGCATAGTTGATAATGCACTGTTATGTAGTTTTATTTTTTTGTCCCATGCATGATCAGTTTATTGAGCACAAGAACGCATCTGCGAACTTCCAACCAATGAGTACTAAACAAATGCATACTTGACAGAGTGGAAACCATAAGGATCTCTCTTATAGAGGTGTCATGTATCAAAGGTGACTTTCCGAGATTTATCTGTGCAAGTCACCAAAAGGCAATAATCCAGAATATGACAAAATGATCATTGTTAGGTTGCAAATAGAAGTGTGTCCTTCAGTGAAGTAACCTCTAGTTTTAGATTCATATAAGCAATCAAAATGAAGAGAGAAGCACTCAGATGATGCCATCAAGGATGGAGATCATATGAAGAATGATAAGATTATTTCACCCTATCTACAACAAGTGAATCAGCCAAACAGTGTGGGTACTAGGTAGCAGAAATATTAAATACTGTTTAATGTGAATGACTTTTTCAGGTATTAGTTATTAAGAACAAAATATGGGGAAGCACCTGATCTGGTGAGAGAAATCTAGATTTTGCATCCACAACCTTCATTACCAGTGTGCTATATATACATGTAATCTTTGGTGTCACTGCCAGACACCACACTTGCTAGGTGGTAGCCTTTAAATCGGCCGCGGTCCGTTAGTATACGTTGGGCCCGCGTGTCGCCACTGTCAGTGATTGCAGACCGAGCGCCACCACACGGCAGGTCTAGAGAGACTTCCTAGCACTCGCCCCAGTTGTACAGCCGACTTTGCTAGCGATGCTACACTGACAAATACGCTCTCATTTGCCGAGACGATAGTTAGCATAGCCTTCAGCTACGTCATTTGCTACGACCCAGCAAGGCGCCATTACCAGTTTATATTGAGATTATTATTAATGTACCGTCAAGAGCGATGTACACCGATTATGGATTAAAGTTAAGTATTCCAGCAACAGCGTACCTTATTGGCTATATTAATTACATTTAACTGTTCCAGACCTCACGCCAGTCTGCGTGAGCTTGAACGCGAGCCTTTCGGCCTCCTCTAGCAACACGGTGTTGGCTCTTCTGCCAACACAGCACATGGCGACAAGTCTCAAAAGGGTCTTCTTCTTTATACTTGCTTAAATTTCATTGTGTCATGGCTTTGCCACAATCTCCAGATGTACTGTCCGAATTTTATCGCTTGCAGAATCAGCAGACGCAGGCCTTATTGGATGCCCTCGGACAGCTCGTCCAGGGTCAACGTGAGATGCAAAATGATGCGGCAGCCGCCACTCCACCGCTACCGCAGCCACAACACGCTGTTGCACCACCTTTTCGTCCTTTTGATGCGGCACTGGAAAGCTGGACGGAGTGGTCACGCAAATTTGGATTCCATCTCGCCACCTACAGAATTCGAGGTAATGAGCAGCAGCCTTTTTTGCCTGTGTGCTTCAGCGTGTCCACATACCGAGTGATAGTGAAATTGTTTCCCAACGCAACGTAGCAACTCCGTCCTACGAAGAAATTTTGTCTGCATTAGATGCCTATTTTAAAGAATCAGTCAATGTAGTTGCAAAAAGGTATACTTTCTTTCGTACAAAACGTACGGCCGGTCAAACTAATCGGGAGTGGGTTGCAACTTTGCAAGGCCTTACTAGGGATTGTGCTTTTGAATGTGAATGTGGACTCCCTTATTCAGACACTATGGTACGTGATGCAATTGCACAGAACGTTTCTGATGTTCGTATAAGGGAACAGATTTTGAAACTAGTCACTCCCTCTCTTCAACAAGTGATGGACATATTGGATCGGCAGGACACACTTGACTTTGCTCAGAAATCATTTGAAACTTGGCCAGCCGTGTGTCACATTAACCAGCCTGCTGGGCGAGCTGCACAGAACAGTAAACAGCCCTTGCGCTCATCCGCGCAGCTGTCGCCAAGCTCTCCGCTACGTTTGCCGCGCAAGCACGCAAATGCAGTGCTAAAATCATGCCCGCGGTGTGCTACTAGACATTCGCGTGAGAATTGCCCGTCACGCCTAGCTATTTGCTTTTTCTGTAATAAAAAAGGACATGTTCAAAGTGTTTGCCAGAAAGAGCTTAGGTCAGACACTCACAACCATTCCAGGCCCTTTGCTTCGCCCCGGAATCGCCATCGAACCAAGAATACTCAGGCTCGTGACCCTTCGCCCATGGAAATTCATGTAGTTAATTCCACTCCGCCCAGTGCCACTCTCTCTAACAGTGACTGTGTTCGTTCTACAAATTGTGTGCGTCGACATCGACGGAAATCACGTCACGTCGCAAGTGATTCTGTGCCAGAGTCAGTTCCCATTGCACGAGACAGTCGCTCTTGTCGTCAGCAGGACAATAAACTTTTTGTAGATTTGGTGATAAATGGCACCGTGATACCATTCCAGCTCGATACCGGAGCTGCAGTTTCACTAATCAATCACGACACGTACCAACAGCTGGGCAAACCTCCGTTGCATGCCGCAAATGTTAAGCTAACTCCATATTCAGGTCACAAGATCCCTGTGTTTGGACAGTGCAGCCTTCTTGCAACATACAAGGGACAAACAAAACTTGTGTCTTTTTACGTCCTTCATTCTTCTTCTGCTGTGAACTTGTTTGATTTAGATTTATTTCAGTTGTTTAACTTGTCTATAGTCAATCAGGTCCTATCAGTGAACCAGACTGTGCCTTCAGACAGTGTTTCTCGTCTATGTGAAGAATTTGCAGACATTTTTGCACCGGGCCTCGGTTGCGCTAAGAACTATAAAGCACATTTGGAACTGAAAGTAAACGCTCAACCGAAATTTTTCAGAGCGCGCAATGTTCCCCACGCAGTGCGTGATGAGGTCGCACGAACATTACACGATTTGGAATCGCAAGGTGTAATTGAACGTGTGCAGGCTTCTCTCTGGGGATCACCCTTAGTAATTTTGCCAAAACCTTCCGGAAAATTGAGTCTTTGTGTGGACTTCAAGGCAACGGTGAATCCACAACTAGTGATTTCAACTTATCCTTTACCCCGCCCAGAAGATCTTTTTGACAAACTGTGCCCGGGTAAATATTTTTCGAAGTTGGACCTAGCAGATGCGTACTTGCAAATACCGGTGGACGAAGAATCCCAGCGCGTCTTGGTGGTTAACACGCATCTTGGTTTGTATCGATTCAAAAGACTGCCATTCGGGTGTGCATCCGCCCCTGTACTGTTTCAGGAATATCTGCAAACTGTTTGTGCCTCGGTCCCTACATCAGCAAACTATCTGGACGATATTGTGATCTCCGGAAAGACGGAAGATGAACATTTAGCCAATCTCAGAACATTATTTCAGGTCTTGCGACAAAATGGTCTTCGCTTGCGGAAGGACAAATGTGTGTTTTTTGCTCGTGACTTACCCTATCTGGGACATGTAATCAATGCCCAAGGCATACATCCCAGTCCCGAGCACCTCCGTGCCATACGAGCCTTGCTTCGCTGCAGAATTTGAAGCAGCTACAGAGTGCGCTGGGAATAATTAATTACTACCATAAATATGTGTCACATGCTCTTCCATTTCAGCTCCACTACATCGCTTACGCCGTAAAGGTGTTCCGTTCGTCTGGACGACGGAATGCGAACCCTCCTTTCGCCAGTTGAAATCGGCGTTGCTTTCAAATACTTGCCTTACGCCATTCGATTCCCAGCAACTGCTTTTGTTGATGGTAGATGCATCGGATTTCGGGATCGGTGCTGTGCTTGCGCACAAAGATGGATCGCATGATCGCCCTATTGCCTTTGCGTCCCAATTGCTCTCGTCTGCGCAAAGAAAGTATTCACAGATTGAGAAAGAAGATTTGGCTCTCGTATTTGGTGTTACGATGTTTCATGATTTCTTGTATGGTCGTCACTTTACCATCATCACAGACCACAAACCTTTCATATCGCTTTTTCATACGAACAAGCCTGTACCTCCACGTACAGCGCAGAAATTCATTCGCTGGTCTATTTTCCTCTCGCAGTACCGCTACGATATCTTGTATCGGTCCACTGCTAAGCACGGAAACGCTGATGCCTTGTCCCGTTTGCCTGTTGCTGAGGATAGAGCATTCGATTCTTCCGAACTTGCTTGCCTGTTCATTGATTCGGAAACCGATGACGTGGTCGAATCGTTTCCGATTGATTTTCGTCGTGTAGCTACAGCCACAGCTGCTGACCCTGTCCTTGCTACCGTTTTGCGTTTTGTTGCTACGCAATAGCCCTTGTCGAAATCACGGATCAAGGATTCGTTGGTTCGCCGATTTGTTGCTCACAAGGAGAGACTTTTTGTTCGACGTGGTGTTTTGCTGTTACGTTCTGATGATGATCAGTCCAGGGTCGTGGTCCCACGTTCGCTACAGTCCTCTGTCTTACGGCTTCTCCACCAAGGACATTGGGGTATAGTGCGAACGAAACAACTTGCTCGTCAACACTGTACTTGGTTCGGAATCGATGCTGCGATTACGAATATGTGCTCTTCTTGCATGGCGTGTGCCGAACATCAATCCGCACCACCATGAAAATTCTTTGCATGGCCGAAAGCCACTTCCCCTTGGCAACGCTTGCACATCGATTTTGCTGGTCCATTCTGGAATGCTCGATGGTTGGTTGTGGTAGATTCATTCAGTAATTTTCCTTTTGTTGTCCGGATGTCTTGCACGACGTCATCTGCCACCATCCAAGCGTTATCCGCTATTTTTTGCATTGAAGGTCTTCCACAGACTATTGTTTCCGACAATAGCCCACAATTCACGTCCGCAGAATTTCAGTCATTCTGCAAGGCCAATGGTATTCAACATCTGACCTCCGCGCCGTTTTCGCCTCAGTCAAACGGTGCCGCTGAACGATTGGTCCGGACTTTCAAGTCACAGATGTTGAAGTTGAAAGAGTCGCATTCTCGGGAGGACGCATTATTGCTCTTTTTGTCTTCTTATCGCTATCAGCCCCGAGATGTTCGCTCGCCGGCTGAGTTGCTCCACGGTCGTTCTCATCGAACCTTGATGTCTTTGCTACATCCGCCGCATCAGGTTCCTGTGCAGCGGCAGCCACCTGCTTTTGCTCCAGGCGACGTTGTATATTATCGCAACTATCGAGGTTCACGGTGTTGGCTCGCAGGGCGTATTCTTCGCTGCCTCGGCCGCGCTATGTATCTGGTTTTGGGGGCCTCTGGTGAGGTGCGTCGGCATCTCAATCAGCTGCGCCTCTGTCGTCGCACGGGCTCTGCCGCTCCCCGTCTGCTTTCAGCGACGGTGCCGTCCGGTCAGCGCCCTGGGGACCCATCTACTGGCTCGCCTCATCCCCAGGTGTTACCAACGATGCCTTCCATTTTGCCCCATGGCGACACGCCGCCGCCGCCGCCGCCGCCGCCGCCGTCGGTCTTCCCGCCGGCGCCGCCCGCATGGACGCGTCGCTGCAGCCGCCGAGCGCCTCCCTGGGTCACGCGCCGCCGATCGCTTCCCGTGACCAGCTGTCCTCCGACATGGAACTCTTGCCCGTTCCGAACCAGATGGCGTCTTCGCCCGTCGGGTTGCCCGACGCTATGGAGGTCGACCCTTCGGCCCCTCCTGTCTATCTACGGGCGCATACACCGCATGTTAGCGTGCACCCTGGACTAGGTTTTAAGGCGTTTCCTAGCTCCCATCGGACCGAATGGCCGGGTGCGGGTGGCACAGCCTCGCCTGTTGTTAGGCTCCCCACCTCATCGCATACGTCAACATGGGGTCCTCCCCACGGCGGGCAGAAGCCTTATAACACCACCGTTCGCCGCTTTGCGGGGAAGGAATGTGGTGTCACTGCCAGACACCACACTTGCTAGGTGGTAGCCTTTAAATCGGCCGCGGTCCGTTAGTATGCGTCGGACCCGCGTGTCGCCACTGTCAGTGATTGCAGACCGAGCGCCACCACACGGCAGGTCTAGAGAGACTTCCTAGCACTCGCCCCAGTTGTACAGCCGACTTTGCTAGCGATGCTACACTGAAAAATACGCTCTCATTTGCCGAGACGATAGTTAGCATAGCCTTCAGCTACGTCATTTGCTACGACCTAGCGAGGCGCCATTACCAGTTTATATTGAGATTATTATTAATGTGCCATCAAGAGCGATGTACACCGATTATAGATTTAAGTTAAGTATTCCAGCAACGGCGTACCTTATTGGCTATGTTAATTACATTTAACTGTTCCAGACCTCACGCCAGTCTGCGTGTAATTAAACGCGTGCATTTCGGCCTCCTATAGCGACATGGTGTTGGCTCTTCTGCCAACACAGCATATTCAATGGATCATCAGCATGAGAAAAGTCAGAATTAGTGAATTAAGGAAGTTTATTAGTCATCAAGCAGATGTGGTGGGGTACTGAGTACCTCACAGAGGAATTTTGTAGAGTTGTAGTGGAATGCAGAGCCCTGCGACGTGGCAGCTCTACGTGTTTGCTTACTCGAGCCTCCTTACCCCTTCCTTTCCTCTGCCCTCCTTCCTCGACTCAGAGCCCTCAGTATTGGATTGTTTCATAAGGAAAATGTAGTGGGGCACTATGTTTACCATGCACCCACTCTTGTTACACTTGTTTCTTTCCGACGGTTTTGAACGAGTGTGCTGTTTCTAGTTTATCTAAGCAAAGGATTGAACTGTAAAAGTACCTTTTCATGACAGAATGTATTACAAGGGCTGAAAAAATAAGCAAGTAACTTTTTATATTTTTTTGTGGTGTAGGAGTTGTTAGCCAATAATTAGTGCTTTTTGTCTATTTGTTTCTAGGTCCATGGGTGAGAGGGGGGAGGGGGGGGGGCATTAATATTGGACCACTCAATCGAAGGTTAACGGATGTGATAATGTTTAATGTTTGATCTCTAGTGCTCCAGATGTGATGAATCACATCCCTGGCTATATTGCTTTCACTGAGAAATATCTGGGTTTGCCAACAGGAAAGATAGATGGAGTGTTTCATGCTGGCTGCATACTAGTACCTCACATGGGTATGTGGAGTCCCTTCCTCTCCAGTAACAGCAAGGACAAATAAAATAATGTTTGATGAAGTATTTGCTACTTTTCATGGAGATGAAGTACACGAAAAGTTTTGAAACTGAAATTTCTCATTGTTTGAGATGCAGTTATTGATCTTTACGCAATAACAAGAACATTTGTAAGGATTAAATATATCAGTCAAGAGACAGAGTTGGAAGTCATGGTAAAATGTACCAGAGTAAGGAAATGGCTCTGAACACTGATATTATCTTCATACTGTAAATGCTGACAGCAGCTGGACCGGGCTACAGTGACAGCAGTTTCTACTTCAGATGAGTGACTTAAAGTTAAGATTGGTACAAAATACTATTTACTTACCTCCGAGGTGAGACAAATTTAAGTGGCATGACATGTGATTTGTACAGTCACATACTGAACCTAACGAGGAGTGAAATCAACAGGTCATATGTGAAAATCAGTGTATCGTACACCACAGCATCTGTGATGTGTGCATTTGTCTTGTAATCATAGCACCACAACACAACAGTCTTCATTGTGGATTAGTTGCTCCAGTTCACAGTGAACTTTTCCTGCATAATGGCTCTGCCTGTGTTAGCCTTGCCTCTCTGGCATGCACCTGTGTACATACAGCTAGAGTAGTGTCTGGAACCAGTACGAATCCTCACCCAAAAGAAACTGAGAACCGTAATTGTGGCTAGAGAGCAAATCTCGGGAAACAGTGGCTGTGAACACCTCTACTGCAGAGCCATAGAAAATCCAGCATGCTCTCTGGCATACAGAGTTACACTGGCCACTGTAGTCCAAGTAAAAACAGCCTGTCAGCAGCAATGCAGTGAGTTAATAACTAACAACATCTCACAGTTACAACCTTGAATGTAGGAGATGTCTGGTAGTTGCAGACCCTGCTTCATCACATGAAAATGAAGATCAAGTCCTAAAGGAGAGCAGGCTGAACCACTGCTTCTAGCAGCAGGATCATTTTCCAAAATTCCAGGAATTGTGCAGTTAAGCCAGCAGACATCAACTGTGGTGACACTCATTTAACTGTATGGACCCCACTCACAGATGCGCCTATGAAGTACAACCATCCTGCTAATTGGTTACTTCCTGAAACAGATGAACACTTACCAGGCCAGACAAAAGAAGGCATCATCTGCCACGCACCTGTTATCCACCCACTCTCACATCTCACCTGCACTGAAGAGCAGCCGACTCCAATCCACTGTAGACAAGTAACTGTTCCAGGGTAGTCAGCTAGTGACTTCAGGTATGGTTAGCATTTTTGCGAGTTTTCTTCTTAGCCTATGATATTAAGCACTGTTACCATTTACTTTGGGGATAATTTTGTCATTGTGGAAATGAGCTACTAGTCCTGGTCGGAAATTCTTAATACTACAAATATGAAGACATCAGAAATGACCACTTGTCAACGAGAAGGTTTACTCAAATCACTACTCTGCAGGTCAAAGGCTAGCTGTGAACATTACTTGCAGGGTTCATGTGGAATATGAAGGATCTCCTGAAAAAAAAGAAAAAAACAGTGACAACAAAAGTGCTACTGCATGAAAAACCATCTGAATGTGACCTCACTCTCATGTCAGTTTTTGAAAATCTACAGTTTGACAGGAATTTGGTGACATTTTTTTGTGAATGGCTTCATTTCGAAACATTGCTGTTATCTGCATCGAAGTGCCACACAATTGGTGTTCGATCACCTGGCGTGGTACAGGGCAAATACACAATATTCAGTTCCCATAATTCTGCAATGGTAAAAATTTAGAACACCAACAACAGATTGCAATGAACACACTTCAACCAATAAACATTTTGGAACAAAGTATGAGAGCTGTGCTGTACACTAAGGCTGATGAAAGAACCTGGTCGCAGCCTTACATGCAAACACTGTATGTGAACGTAGTACTTTGGAGCTGATGTGTTGAGTAGTTTTATACCTAGCAGTATTTATGGCTTAGCCATTATACCAAGTATATGGGAGCTATAAGGAAGGGCACCATTTTAGCTGTCTAACTCATTTATACGTGAGTTTGCTTTTGTAGTGAGCAGTACTCATTCATCTTAAATTGCACCAACAAACGTACTATGCAGAATGCAATTAGCATGAGTTGCACTGTGTGTGATAAAGAACTTGGTAAATTATGTTAATGGTATTTTTGTAGATGTTACACAATTTTTAGTTATTGAATTCAAGCATAAGGAAAGCTTCCATCAGATAATCTACATCTACACTACATACATATTCCGCAAGCCACAGTATGGTGTGTGGTGGTGTGAAACTTGTGCCATGTATAATCTGGGAATGGTACCCAAAAAATGTATTTGTCCGAATAAGTACCTCAGAAGTCTTGTCTTTTAGATTCTGCAATGTGCGTAGTCTGGTGCCAGAATGTGGCACTTTAAAAGTCGGCGAGAACTTTCCAAATGATTTATTCATTTCCACCACAGAGCTTCATTCACCTCGGTCTGCATCACAGGCCCCGTATTGCTGAGGCCACTGCCCAAGCAACCTGTGCAACACAGCGCTGTGTCGTGCCGGCCCTATCAGCCAGCTGTAGAGTTCCAATTGCGTCAGGATGGCTGCGCCAGCAGCTGACTCAGCGGCCACCACTCTCATTGACTCTGTGCTGCTCTACCGGGAGCCATAGGCATGCCTTGCTGCTGCTTCGTCCGTGGCTGGTGTAGCTGGGAAAGTGACAGCAATGACCATCCCCGTTCCGGTGTCCAAAACTGCAGCCCTCGCCTCATAAGTCTCCAGCATGTGTCGGAGACCAGACGACTGACCACTGTAGCGAGCCAAAGAGTGGCTTGCACTGGCTGGCTGCGGACCCTGCGTCAGCTTCAGAGGGTCGAACCAATAACCCGCTGTGGACTGGGACACTGTCGCCCCACCTGTTGCTGCATGTAGCTGGTGGTGCGACATGCCCCGCCATCCAGGAGAGCTGTCACACTTCAATGAATCTTGTTAGAAAACAACACCTGTTTATGTTCTGCTGCGCACCTCTGTTTTGCTAATGCATAGCTCCAAGTCACGTACGCCCAACACCCCGGTTGCGCCAGTGGGCCCCTTCTTCCTGTAACTTGTGACATGCTAACTGCTGCATTTACTCTTTTCAGTGGTTCAATGGCCCCTGTGGCCTCCATTCCACTTTGT
Source organism: Schistocerca piceifrons (assembly GCF_021461385.2). Taxonomy (NCBI): domain Eukaryota; kingdom Metazoa; phylum Arthropoda; class Insecta; order Orthoptera; family Acrididae; genus Schistocerca; species Schistocerca piceifrons. The sequence goes on from NW_025728224.1 coordinate 1,185,162, forward strand.
AACCGCTGGTCAGCATAACTTACTGCAATCTGGTCCGAAGCTGGCTGTAACTTGTGCTCAGAATATAGCACAAAACTAACTTTCCCTATCCTAAACGGTGGTGCCGCTACATTATTCTCCTCTTTGGAAAGACCCGGTCCCTGGGTCGTCCTTTAACTAACTCTTAAACTTCTTTGGATTGGCACTTATGCCATGCTTACTTACTATTAGAAACCTTAAATGTGGTCTAGTGCCCTCTTAAAACAACGACATGAAACCAAACGTAAAAATTCCTTACTGGACAACCACTGCTCGATCAACCCCTTACCTACTCATTTCACGATCTCGATTTCCGATCCACTGGGACTTGGACTACCCTCGGATCCCTCTGGGAATTGTCTCTCTGCCTGATGAGAAAGAAAACAACACATAACAAAGTTAAGGCTGCGGTGACACTTGGCACAGAGGTGCTCAAAGTGATCGTTATTTGCCGTTGCATTTCCCTATACTGTGCGACATGTTGAACAAGCTGTCCGGCTGATATGCACCCCTCTTGCTCTAAAATGAACTGGTTTATGGATCTCAACAGACCTGGCTCCAGAGTTTGATTTAAAACGGTCAGATTCTGTCTTCGTTTACGGCCAGTACAGCTGTGACTGCATAACATTCAATTGTGTGACTCCTGGAATTTACTATTGCAGATGGAAGGTTGGTGCTATTATGTTACACTTAGTTCCATTGATTAAAATTCCACTTCCTTCGAGCTCTACAAGTTTCACTTCCATAAACACTCCTTGCTTAAAACAACTTGCTACTTCTACCAAATGCAAAGATCCAATGCAAGCTCAATTTTGGCTCCACGATGTCCCTTGGACAGTCTATCCCTTTCCCACTGCCTAAAAATAACTGCACCATGCATGTGTCTCATGTTTGTCACTTCACAGATCTTTTTCTGACATTCACTATTATTTATTCAAACTCAACACTGATTGTGTGACGGCTTTCATGCTTAAATTTACATTATATGAACTGGTGCAATAAACACAACATTCCTGAACCAGCGCTGTCAATAACTAAAAATTTAAACAAGAAATCATATGACTCTGACATCATTCAACACATATTTATTACGGCTTTGCCACAAAATTTACTCTGACGCATTTATGTCTCCAGAACTGCGTTTTATTTCTCCTCCAACAACACTCCACATACGCCAGACGCTACACATCCCTTTTCAGTAACCTGAGGACAAGAATCACCATCACCCTTCCTCCCTCTTCAAAAATATAGATGTCCCCAGTAGGCTCACAATATGAGAAAACACATATAAAATACAATGCCTAACTACTCTACACAAACCCAATGATACATGATATGAAAAAAAAGCTACAAATACTCAACTATTTACTAGATCGCAAGGCATGTTGTGCTTCATGTTGTACTCTATCTTCCTGGTTTACTCTGCCTTAGCACCTCTCTTCCCTCTCCCTTTCTTCCTCTTTCCATCCTGTGACATGCCTGGAATCACATCCGGGCAGCCCTTAAATGGTTGTAACCACCCATTGTGTACTATTGATGATCTCGTTGGCAGCTGAACTTTAAAATTAACAGGAGATGTGGTTTCAACAACTTGGTATGGCCCTTGACACCTCGTGAGGAACTTCTTCGTTTTCTATTTTTGCATACAGGGGCTGGACAGCATTACCCATTGCCCCACCCTATACTGCAGTAAACTTCCTTTCTGTGTTACTGTGTCTTCCTGCCTTTCCAAAGCCTTTGTATTCGCCTTTTGTACCTGTTTCCAAATACCCCGAATTGTTCTCATGAACTGACATACAGATTCACTAGTCCTTCCTTTCTGTAGCTTCACTAAATCAAACGGTGATGGCATTTTCTGCCCATACACTACCTCATATGGTATTTGTATGGACTTTTGCACTGTATGCACATACAATATGCCTCAAATACTCGTCCCACCGATGGTGATGAGAATCCACATAAAAACTCAGCATCTTCCTGAGTGTTCGGTGTACCCATTAAGTCCTTCCGTTGGCCTGTGGATGAACCACGCTCGTCCTCAACTTCTTTACGTTCAATAATTTACACAGTTCCTTCATTAAATCTAACATGAAGTTGGTCCTCTGGTCAGTAATTATTGTCTCTGGTACACAAAACTTCAAAATCCAATTATTTACCAGCTGCCTGTTGATTTGGCGTAGCCACCATCTCCACATACCGTGAAAAATGGTCTATTATTGTCAGAATGAATCTGTTTCCAGATGCTGTTTGCCTAAAAGGTTCTAAGACATCAATCCCCAGGAAAGAGAACGGACATGTTGCTTCTGGTAATCGTTGTAGCTGTTTCTGTTTCTGACTCAAATCTGCTCTCTGTGTACATGGTACACAATTCTTGACACACAGACCCACATGTACTTTCATACCTCTCCACCAATACCTCTCCGTCACTCTCCTGTTCATCGCTCTACACCCTCCATGACTGGATAACACATGATCATGAGCTTCCTTTAAAGCCTCATCCCTCAACGTCGCTGGCACTACTACCCGTGGCCCTAATTTCGTTTCCCTGCACAGAAGACCGTTGTACACATTAAACTGTGGCTGTGTCCAATACAATTTACAATCATTGTCCGCGTCTTGTAATTTTTGCCATGCTGCTAGGGCGTAACCTATGACTTCTACTTTTGCCACCTTCCTACTTAGTGCATCTGCATTACCATGCTTCTTCCCAGGCTTCTGCACCACCTCGTAGTAGAATTCACTAAGCCTCACAGCCCATCTAGCGAGTCTAGTGGACGGATCCTTCAACCCCAACAACCACTTCAGTGCAGCATCATCTGTCACAACTTGAAATCTTCTCCCATATAAATAATATTTAAAATATGTGATTCTGTAGATTACGCTAAGCATCTCCATCTCTGTTGTTGAGTAATTCTTATCTGCTGTATTCAACTGCCTAGACACATACGCTACAGGATGCTCTTCCCCATCTATTTCCTGACTGAGAACACACCCTAATGCTGGATTCGATGCATAGCATGCTAGTATAAACCCCTTTTCAAAATCGGGAAGCACAGGAACCAGACTTGATGTTAACACTTCTTTCAGTTTGTCAAACGCTTTCTGACACTCTTCTGTCCACTAAAAATTCACACAATTCTGTAACAATCGCATGAACGGCCGTGCTAAATCTGCAAAACCCTTCACGAACGTTTGGTACAAATTGCAAATTACGATGAACGACTGCACCTTCTTAACTGTTTTTGGTTCCCAGAAATCCCTTACAGTGTGTACCAACCTCAGATCTGTTCGCACTTCGTCCTTACTGATAGTATGACCCAAATATTTTACTTATTCTAATGCGAAATGACACTTTTCCAGGCTCAATGACAAATGAGCTGCTCTTAACCTCATAAAGACTTCCCTTAACCGCTGTTTATGTTGCTCCATACTACTTGAAAACACTATAATGTCATCCAAAGAGAGAAGACACTGCCGTGGTTTCAAACACCTCAATAAACTGTCTAGCAATCTCTTAAACATTGCCGGAGCATTTTTCAAACCGAATGGCATTCTAATGTACTGGTAATTGCCTCCAGGTGTAGAGAATGCAGTTTTAGGATGCTCCTCTGGAACCACCTCTAACTGATGATAACCACTTGTCAAATCCATCGTAGAAAAATACTGGCACTGTCCTAAGTGATCCAAAGTCTCCAATATGATTGGAATGGGGTATGCCACCATTACTGTCTTATTATTGAGGTGTCGGTAATCTCAAGAGAACCTGTATATCTTAGTTCCATCTGCAGATATTTTAGGCACAATGACAATTCCCGCTCTTTAACAACTATTACTATACTCATTAATACCAACCGCAAACTGCTGATCAATGAAATCCTCCACAATCAGCTGCAAATACCTTGGTATTCTGTATGGTTTATGGTAAAAAGGTGCTTCATTCCCTGCTGGTAACCTATGTTGAACTAATGGAGTTGCTGGCCACGGTCCCTGTAGAAAAAAAAAAAAGAAATCCTTAAACTCCCACAATAATTCTTCCATCTGATCCCTTTCTTCTCCTTTCAAATGCTTAATTTTATCATGTAATGCATTTCTATCGGCAGTTAGTGGTTGATCACTTCACCTACATCTGGAATTCCAGTCTTCATCATCTGGCACATCCAAATTTGCTACTAAAATTCCTTTCCTCAAAATCATGTCTACAGCACTAAAATTACCCACATTCACGGGAACTACTCACCCCTTGTTCCCCTCCTGTATGCATACAACACTATGTTTCACAAAACAACCCAATGAAGCCAAATCTTCATTGTCTTCAATTGGTTCAATAACAATCTATACAGGTAGATTCGGCTCCACACTTACCCAAAGCGACTTCCCAGTAACACTGGACACACACTCATGTGAATTAAGCCTTAATGGTAACATACGCGGTTCAATTGGTTTGTTCATCACATTGAATGTCCCTCCTGACAGCTCTGCATTGACAACAATTTCCCCTAGCGGAAATAACATTCCAATAAGTTCCACAGTTCGTTGTCCAAGGTCAATTTTGGCATTTTGTTAATGCAAGAAATCTACTCCTGGGATCATGTCGTAGCCCTCGCTCATCCATGGTACCACCTCCATGCATCCATTTAATCAGACTTTCTCTGTGCAAAAGTCAACTGTCACTGACCCCAAAGGCATGACTTCCTTATCCCCCACTCCATGCAACCTAAAACATGGTGGGTCTAACTTTCTTCGTCCCATTATATCCTTAATAGCCACTGACACTTGCGCCACTGTGTCAAACAAAATCTTAAACTTTTTAGTTCCTACAGATCCTACCACTGAACATTCCACCTCTGCATATGTATACGTAGTGTTGAGTGGTACTTAAGTAAATAAATTAGTGAAATCAAAGTGAAGCAGAGATTAGAATATAAATGAAAAACTTGGTTTAGTTTAGAGAGTTACATACTGGCAAGCAGCGGGCAGAACAGCAGAGCAGAAGAGACAACGACCGTGAAGTCAGCAAGTTCCACATAAGCGGGCACTGTCGATTCAGCCGTCAGGGCATCACCCGACCAGCTCACGTGTTTCTCAGTTGTCGCATGTGAGCAAAGGCCCTCACCTACATTCCAAGAGCCAATGACCGACGTTAAGAAGATTCTTCGAGAAGCTTCTCAACGTGACAGAAGAGGCAATGACCGTGAAGTCGTTCACCTCCAGTAAACTGAAGTGAATAAATACGCGAGACGCAGTGGGCCCGAGAGACCAGAGACGAAGAAGACGACGAAGTGAAGCAGCGTAGCAGTAGTTTTCAGTCAGTTTTGGTGCTGAAGACCGTCATGCAAGAAGAGACTGCATCATGCACAGACAGACCAAGTCTCCCACTGTAATGGAATAGCAGGCAGCAGCCGCGGCGCCAGAAGACAGAAGTTAAAAGGTATTTGAAGTATGATTTTTACATACCCTGGTGACTCGTGAGGACGGGAAGGAGACGGCCTCACATCAGCAGTCACCTGTGAGCTGGGATGAAGATCTGACAGCCGAAGACTGGCAAGAGGGAGTCCGTTGTTAGAAACTGGGACACGGGCTTTCCCCCGCTAAGCCGCTCCGCTGGCCGACGCACAACACACACGGCCGCTTAGAGATGAGAAACACTGGGACGCCACATCCAAGGTATCACCATCCAATGCACGACTTCGCCCGCAATAATTAAATGGGCCACCTCGCGTTGCGCGTCTCCAGTGAGCTGGGCGAGACGGCGACATGAGATACACACTGCCACGCGTAATCAGACGCCGCCGCTGCAGCAGAAGACTTCGCAAATGACACAGCTGCCGCTCTCTGAGCCAGAACATCGAGTAAGAAACAGTTGTACAAATCTTCAATAAAAGTTATCTTATGTAAAAATGATGTTTCATTCGACCTCATACCCGAGCCAAGGAAGAACCCACCCTGCCCACATGTTGTTAAAAGAGAAAAATTAATTAATTTAGTATTTTAACACTGACATAATGCTTTAGAACGCCCATCCTGACAATTGACTAGCATCAAAAGAGAAAACCCAGTTACTTTTAGTATCAGAACTGTTACAGTAGCACTGAAATTAAATGGGAGATCCTTTAGGTGGGTCTTGGGCACCTTCTGTCATTTAATGCTTACCCACGTCTCCTATCTCCACATCTCCATCCTCCACGCTGCTGATTTCCACTCCTTCCTCTACTCCTTGGTGACCTGTTATATTGCCTCTGCACATGTCCCATATGACCACACTTGTAACATTTTATACCCACTGCAAATACTGTTTGCCAGCTGAATGGCCGAATTCAAATCTTTCGGAGTCCCTCCACATGCTTTCCATGACATATGCACCAGTAACCCTTTCAAAAATACATCAAGTGCCCTTTGCTCGGCCTCCTGCAACAGAACACTATTCGCTTCATTGCTCTGACCCAACTCGTAAGTGTACTCATTAATTTCCCTTATCCTGTCCGCAAATTTCTCCACCATCTCCCTCTGTCTCTTTGTCATTGTACTTAACCTCTCCTTAATGCACTGAGTGCTATTCTGTTTCTTGTGCCTTTGTAAAAGCCCTTCCTTTAACTGCCTAAACTGTCCTGCCTTCCTTAAGGCCTCACAACACCTTACTTATGTTTTCGCTTCACCCATTAGTCTAATCTTGGCTACATGTAACATCTGCTCATCAGGCCAACCATTCATCACAGCTGAAATTTCCAAGTCCTCCACAAACGAATGCACATCCTCAGATGCCTTGCCAGAAAATGGAATAATCAAACTTGTGGCAGCTGGGTGAATCTCATGCACCCTAGGCAACAATGACTGATCAAATGTGGTTTTCCACTCGCTTCTAGATGTCACTTCATTTCCCAATGGAGTATTGTCTGCTATCAATTGTGCTACCTTTTCCATCAAAAACTGTACCGCTTCTGGCTCCGACACACCTTGCATCCTTGACTCTGCCATTGTGTTGCTTTCGCTCTCAGTTACTCATTTTGTTTTGGGACTAAGTACAAAAATAACCAGACTTCCTACAGCTCCGTATCATCACACTCAGTAACATCATAAACCTATACAAAAGTAATTAACCACCACAAAACAGTGTTACTCCCTGAACATACCAACACTTACTCTGACAACAAAAAATACTACACACACGCAAACATCTAAAATGAGGCTTCTGGCAATCACCTGTCTGTAACTTGTGCTCAGAATATCGCACAAAACAAACTTTCCATATCCTAAATTGTGGTGCCACTACATATGATTCAGTGGTGGATCAAAATTGAAGTTTTTGGGGAGATAGGAATAACATCTCCAGAGAAGAAGAGGAGGAGGAGGAGGAGGAGGTGGAGGAGGAGGTGGAGGAGGAGGTGGAGGAGGAGGAGATTTAGCATTTTACAATGAGGTCATTAGAGACAGAACACAAGCTCGGATTAGGAATGGATGGAGAAGGACACTGGCTACGCCCTTTTCAAAGTAACCACCCCAGCATGTGTCTGGGGAAGCTAAATCTGAATGGTCGGACGCAGAGTTGAACTGCCATCCACCTGAATGCTTCAGCCAACCTGCTCAGTAGTTGCAAAAAAATACCGTTTCTGCTTTCACTGTAACTGGCAAGAAAGACATGGCCAGAGCAGACATGTATGCTCTTCAGAGCAACAAAAGAAGCTAGTCTGCAGAGGAGAACAGGTTAAAGAAGAAAAGGAAACCATGGATCACAGAATGAAGAGGATTGTGGTGCATGGCTGTTCACAAGCGTTAGAAGTGAATTAAACAGATGGTACCTACTTGATAAAAATCTTGAGAAAAACTGCAAACATTTCCCCAGGAACTATTTGAAACAGGGAGTGAAAACTTGGATGGATGTGTAATTTATGTGAATGAGCAGAACAAATTTCTTTGGGTTGGAGAAAAAAAGGAATATGAAAATGTAATCATTCTTTCAGCAATTTTTAAATCTTATCAATCTGATTTTTTATTTGGTGTAATGAACACAAATTTAAATAAATAATTGTGTTCTTTTAGTTGTTTACATTTTTATTAGTGTCTTAACACAAAACCAAATATAACTAAATCATCTCAGCCAACAATTTCCACATCACATATCTACCAAATTTTGCTTTGTAGAGACAAATACACCTACAACAAATGCATTTACAATTATTGCAAGAACTAAAAATTTCGAATTCTCAACGTGACACTGTTTACTGTAGTGTTTTTCCTACAATAGACAGTAAAATCAAATGATGCTTTTAACTAATATTTGGGAGGCATTCAGATTTGACAGTGCCACAATGCTGTACTGGACAGGAATGTGATTGCAGGCACCCTTTTCATGAAGGCTGTGGTCGACGACGACTGGCAAGGGAGGATCCTGGTATTCTGCCCGAGCATACTGTAACAACTTCAAATCTGCACCTGCCACCTGATAACAAGTAACAGACACACTTCACCATTCTTTGTCATCCAGCACCATCAGTCAGATAATAGCAGCAGACAGAATAGGGAATTAATTTACAATGTCTAGGCTGCTGTTAACACAACAAGGCAAAGTTCTGAATTTGGAATGGTACTATGGCTGAAAAGTACAGGATGTTGACAACTGCTACCACAAAGGGGTCATGAGACAACTCGTGGTTCGGCACTGCCTCAGCCAACGGACACTGGGGTATGCCAGTGACCTGTGGAGAGGTCCCATTCTTGCAAATGCTTTGGAGCATCACAGTAGTGTTACACCAGGTGTTGCCATATAATTCCCTCTGTTGCTACAAGCGGTAACCTGGCGTCATACCAGAAGGCTCTACACACTGCGAGTCAGGCCACAGCAATGATGGCAGAGTTTTTAAAGAAAACTCCTTCAGCAAAGCAATGTTCTGAGATGAGTTCTCACTTTTGGAACCTACACCTCTGCAGCAAGCAAACTGCAAATTTCCTTATTATTTTGCTGTGAATGAATAAATAATTAACTTTGAGGTTTCCCCAGAAAGTAATGCACCTCATTTTTTTTCTCAGCCAAAAACAGTACTATGAATTCAAAACGCTACGTGTGTATTATTTGAAGTCACCTGAGGGAGTATGCCAAATTTCTGTCACTTCCGACAGGTAGCATAGCTGCAGGACATTTTCAAAATGGCATCTGTAGGTGATTTACTTTACAAGCAATATGGTGTCATTGAATTCCTCACTGCAGAGAAAAACTGTAGGGACTATTCACAAACTTTTATGCAAAGTCTATAGAGCATCTTCTGTCAACACTATACTTAGTCACTGGGCATGGAGGATGAGGCCATCAGAAGGTCATTTGGCGGAGCTCAATGATTTGCAGCGGCTGGGGAGACCACCCTCAGCTGTCACACCTGACATGTTGGGGTGAGCTGAGGTGATTCGGAAAGAGAGATGCATTACAACTCAACGTCTGTCACTTATAATAGAAAGAGTGGCAGCAATTATCCGCACTCTCGGATTTTAAAAAGTGTGTGCAAGATGGTTCCTGTGGTGTTTAACGATGGATCACAAATCACACAGAAAAAACATTTGTCTTGATTTGTTGCAACATTTTAAAGATGACAGGAGATCTTGTGACAGTTTATGAAACCTGGGTTCACCATTTTGAGCCCAAAACAAAACAACAGTCGATGAAATGGGGCCATTCCCACAAACCAAAGCAGAAAAAATTCTAAGATACTGCTTCAGCTGGTAAAGTCATGATCATTATGTCCTGGGACTGGAATGTGGGAGTACACACTGACACACTCTGAATAAGACTCTTGGCATCCTGTAGCCACTAACACAATCAGGCATAAGCAAAAGACAATTTTAGCCACATTGCCCATCTTGAGAAGTGAGTAGATAATTCGAACAGACACTTTGTGTACTTGGTCTCCTGTATCGCAGTGAACAGTATCTGAAGAAGAATGAAAAGCATGTTGAGGTGAAGATATAGTGTAGGAGAATTGAGAACATTCCACACCTGTGAACTGCTGATATCATTAGCCAAAAAATAATGGAATGAGTTGTTCATTTCTGCTCACTCAATAACCATGTGCACAAACAACATCTACAATAATCAATATTCATGGACCCACAATTCTGACAAGGAACCCAAGTAAGAAACATGCATAGAGAGGACATGCATGAATACTTGCATCTGAAGGAGCAAAATCTGTAGCCAATATCTAGTGTAATAAAAACAGTCAAGAAACACAGATGAATACCTATTGATATTAATAACACATTTATATTAAAAACACACTTAAAAATTACTATACAATCAGATAATATTACAAAACTAAGTTTGTAGTCACAGAAGTTGCTCACATAACATCGAATGACATCGTCACTTATTAAACCAACACTGTTCCAGTAACCAACAATCAAGGTAACACTGGGATACTGGAGATTCAGTTGTATATCCAGGGACTATCAACGAAGCTGGTACCAGTTGCAGGTAGCCGATTTATTACATTTCAGGAACTACAAAAATTTGATTGTCAATACTTCTGATACTTACTGACCAACTTTAACACAATAAGACATACCAAATTTTTAACATAAGATTATACCTCTTCACGAGTAGATATTGGGAAGCACATTTGGATACAATGCTTGTCGAGGCACTGTAACTGATCACGCACAAATACCAAGACACTATTCCTTGTGTATTTCAGAATAAGCACACTTACAGACTTGTGATTTTCTTGCTTAGATGCTTGAAGTTTAAGGTTGTTGTAACAGTAAACAGGTGATACACGTATATGCTTTCTTGCTAACAGCATAAATACTCTGAAAACATGTATGAACAAACTAATGTATTATTACTTAATGTGTTCCACTCACATTCTTCATTGCCGTAACATTGAATTTATAAGGGAAACACAACAGTTGATATATTACCCTAGTCTAGAATTGCCATTTATCAACAAAAAAATATAAACAGACAATAGAGCGAAGATGCAATAGGCGACTCAGCCTCTCCGCTATATGGTGAGTGGCACCATCTTTCTCTAATGTTGTTGCATTCCACCCTGGATTTTCCATCATTTGATTAAACAGACAATAGTATGGACATTACAGAATAATAATATTTTTCTATTGAATATTTATATCCAGTGAATAACACTGAGGCAAAGGTTAAGCACAAGCACTTTTTTCATGACCAGTTAACAAGCTACTCAGAAAATAAAGTTTCAAGCATTTACAAGGCCCAAACTCGGTTCACTGCATTGGCACCAAAACAGCTTCACAGCATACAACAAGCTTCAAAAGTATCCAACTGACCAACTGGAAATATAAAAAGAAAGACTCACCCAGAAAATTAATATACAATGTGTTTGTATGTAATAAAATTGACAACACCTACCGCTATTTAGGAAGTAGAATAATGTGCAAACTGGATATAAAAGACACTGATTTACAGAGGCTCAACAGCCTATGCTCAACACATGCCACTCACCTGGTCACTAAAGAAGCCAAGGTGTCTCACAATTCCTATTACAGACAGGTTCTAAAGCAAACTTTATCCACTAGGTTTCAATAACTAACCCATGTCTGGAAATGCACAGAGTCCCTTCTACAACCCCTACACATATGTAATAGGAATTCTGGCATGCCCTGGGTACAGCAAGAGAAACCTGTGGCAATTTTACAACAGATTGCATAGTTTACATTAAATGTATGTAACACCAATGAAAATGTACCAAGAGCATGAATGGTATGGTATTTATGACTACATAAATAAATGACATAAATAGTGACCATCATTTCTTTAATCCATTTAATTCTGAAGCCATGGGAAGCTGATTATCTGTTATCAGTAAAATAGTTATAGTTAATTGGCAGCTTCAATACAACAAATACTTTTGGCTTTAGTTTCACTTTAAGTTATTTCATGCGGCATGCACACAGTACCAACTCAACCAGGTCTCACTCGCTCTGTCTTAAGACATCTCGAAGGGAATATCAGATTTGAAGTGCTGGGCTAACACTGGCAACTTCTACCAAATTTCTTTTAAGCTGCGTCCTTCCACACCAGACAACAGTGATATCCACTACCACTTAACATTGCATTCAGACCAATACTAGTCTGGATACTTTGATGTGCTGTGAGTAACTACAGTGTCAATGCATGATCGAGAATCCATGTGTTGTAGTTGATGACACTCATGAACTATCCTTCATACATTTGTGCCCTGGATTTTATAATGATAATGCACATTTTTGGGAAGGTGAGGCACATACATGGCTGGAAGAAGTGTGATGGTCAGCAAGTGGGGCTTCTGATGTGAGAGAGTTTTGTGCCTTCCCCAAGTGATAGGCTGCAGGTAAAAGTACTTCAGACATCTGGCAAAGCTGGCTAGACCTCATGTCATCTTCCTATTAGCGGACTTGCAGAACATTCGCCCATGATGACAATTATCTTTCTCCCAGTAGCAGACACCAAAATACAAATGATAGGATCAGTGCATACAGCCATGACGTCTGGGATGAAAGACAACTCTGAACACAGTAGCATCTGGGAAATTGTGGTGGAGCGTTTTTGAAATTATATGAGGTACTGCTGTCCCTCCTCACAAAACAGTATCTTCGGTCTTCTCCAGACATCAGGCACCTCCACTTTACTTTGGCGTCCATCAGGAATGTCCAGCCTTGTGCACAACTTCACAGAAATTTAATAATGTTTCTCCACAGCACAGTAGTCACTATGTTCCAATACAAGCATTGCTAAAGGTTTCTCCAGACACATTGTTGTTGTTGTGGTCTTCAGTTCTGAGACTGCGCAGGATAGAGTTGCATGGAGAGCTGCATCAAACCAAACTACTTCATCTCCCAGTACATAATGCAGCCTACATCCTTCTGAATCTGCTTTGTGTATTCATCTCTTGGTCTCCCTCTACGATTTTCACCCTCAACACTGCCTTCCAATACTAAATTTGTGAACCCTTGATGCCTCAGAACATGTCCTACCAACCGATCCGTTATTCTAGTCACATTGTGCATTAACTTCTCTTCTCCCCAATCCTATTCAATACCTCCTCATTAGTTATATGATCTACCCATCAAATATTCAGCATTATTCTGTAGCACTACATTTCAAAAGCTTCTATTCTCTTCTTTCCAACTAGTTATTGTCCATGTTTCACTTCCATACATGGCTACACTCCATACAAATACTTTCAGAAACGACTTCCTGACACATAAATCTATACTCGTGGTTAACAAATTTATCTTCTTCAGAAATGCTTTCCTTGCCATTGCCAGTCTACATTTTATGTCCTCTCTACTTCGATCATCACCAGTTATTTTGCTCCCCAAATAACAAAACTCTTTTACTACTTTATGTGTCTCATTTCCCAATCTAATTCCATCAGCATCATCCAACTTAATTCGACTACATGCCATTTTCCTCGTTTTTCTTTTGTCAATTTTCATCTCATATCCTCCTTTCAAGACACTATCCATTCCGTTCAACTGCTCTTTAAGTCCTTTGCTGTCTCTGACAGAATTACAATTTCACATTAAGAGGGGATAAAAAACCACTTCCACTTCTTCCCCTTGTTCTTCAATGCCGTAGCAGGTCCTCCTTCACATCAGAGAGAAGATTAAATAAAGAAAATGAAAGACACCCTCTGGCCTTGCAACCTAATACTGTTGGGGGTCGAAAAAATCAAGAATTGGGTCATCAGAGACCGATAGGAAAGAAAACAGAATATGTTTGACACACGTAAATGGAAGTAATGTCAGACAAAGTGGAAATGATGTCAGACAAAGTGGAAGTAGTGTCAGATGTTTCTAGAAAGGTGATAGTGAGACACATATGACTGTTCTGTTTATGACAAGTGGTAATTGACTATATTTAAAACCAAAGACCATGCCAAATTTAATACTGTGAGATTTACATGTTTACGCTGAGCCAACAAGTTGACACAATACAATATCACAATTAACAATGGGTAAATACACAAATGTGCAACATTAATATAGATTCAAAAATGTAGCAGTACTTTATGCACTGATATATGCTGTTAGTTATTCCTTCCAAGTAACTGGTACCTTGCTGATATTAAATTTTTTGAACTGTAATTTTTATAACATAGAAACATTAATGAAATATAACATCTAACAAGCCTCTGTAGTCGCTACAGATTACACCTCAGCTAACATTAAATACTAAGTGTTAAATGAGATTTCTTGACATCCATTACTCTTGAAATAACTATGCAGATTGTCTGAGCTGATTGTAATACACAAAATAATACATTCTACTTTACTGAATTAGAATGTTTGACTGTCTAAAATGCTGACTTAATTATATGAGGGGCTTTCAGTAAGTAATGCAACAATTTTTCTGAAAGCAGGTTGATTTTATTCAGGATTCCATTACACCATATTATTTCCTATGATCTTTGATACAAAACCCTAGTTTTCGACATAATTTCTGTTCAATGTTATGGCGTTATGCCGCCTTACTGGGAGGGCTTATATGCCGGCATGACAGCATTCTACTAGTCAATGTCAGTGTCATCTTGTTGCATCAACAACTACCCCATCATCCACACACTGTTTTCTGCAGAGAGCATCCTTCAATGGATAGTTCTTCCTTGTCCACACAACAGTCTGGACATTGCACCTTCTGGCTTTTGCCTCTTTGTCCCAATGAAGTATGTGTGCTCCCCTCAGGTATGCAGACCTGTGTGAGGTGTTGTGGTGTCATGGAGAAGGAAGAGCTCTTTTCCAATTTAGTGGTGATGTACACACTGAAATCATTTCTTCAACTTCATGATGGTAGTGCAATACACTAGACCATGATGAAGGTGATCACACAGAATAACAACTTCACAATTCCAGAAGACTTCCACCACAACTTTACCGGTTGAGGATGTGGATCCAAACTTTTTTTTCAGAGGAGGTGGTATGGTGCCGCTCCATGGATTTGTTTCTCAGTTCAAAGTGACAAACCAATGTTTCATTGTCTGTGCATTATGAGGGTGATAGTGATAATTTTTTGTTGAACATTGTCAGACTGTTTGCAAAGATCATGCGATCATCAGAGCAGCAATGTGTTCCATCTGTCATGATTGCCAGATCACAATCGGTGTGTCTGCATGTTCCAACACTGCAGGGTCACAACTGTATGTGGCTGGCATGCTTCTTTTTTTCTGTAGATATTCTGCAAGTGCCAACAAATATGTGCGATGGTCTGGATTTGTATTCAGAACTCAACACGTCCCTGCTTAGAACACACCTCTGTTACAGACGCCATTTTTAAGGCCTAAACAGTGCTGCCACTTATTGGAACTTTGTGGAATGTTCATACTTCGGTCCCTATAGTTTCATCAATGATCTTACATGTACATTTTTTAAAACCGACAATGGCCAAGAATAGAAATAGGTTGCATTTCTTGTTGAATGTCCCTCATACATTGTGTTACAAATGCAGACGGTCTTTATGTAGAAAAGTGTCATACAGAAATAATGAAGTTGAGAGATACTTGAATTGTAGTAAAACATACTGCCAATGTGGTAACGGTATAAATGTGTGCAGATGACAATTTAACCAAGACAAAATACAGTAATTGCCCATATACACGGGCAACATAACAGAAAGTAAATATGACGTTCCATAAATTTCTCGGTGTGTTTCTAAATTATACTGAAGTAAGTATTCAATGAATAAATAAAATTTATTAGTGACCTTGTGAATATGTGATTGTCATTACTTTTTTAATTCCCATCTGTAGTTATACCTTCTTGACCAACAATTATTGTAGCTACATTTACCAAGTTTGATTATATGCAGGTCCACAGCCTCCAAATATGACAATAATTTTGTAATAGAAAACATTGTTCATTGTAGGCTGTACTGAAAAATATGTACCATGTTCAATGAGATGTGATATACAGATAATTAACAGCCCACACACAGAACCACATATGAACAACTGCATGTCCTGTATCAGATACAATGGAAAGAGCTGTACAGTATGTGAAAAGGTCCATACCTTGTGTAATTCAAGGACAAAGATTCCATCCTTTTACTGCAGAACCATACTGTGTCATGTGTGAACCACAACTAATCAAACCTACTGGTAACATCAACACACAGAGTGAAGGATTAATCAGCTGTTCCAATTTCTGTTATAGACACACTAAAACACAATATACAAGTCATTCAATATCGTATGTCTAGGCACATTATATAGTTTCCTGGTGTGCCTGTAAGTGACAGTTGAATCTTACATTCTAAAATACACCAAAATCATATAAACCCAGTTACTGGAATGTGAGAAATACTTGTATACAGTGAGAGGACTGATAATATCTAGTCCCTCACAATTTTCAACTCATGCACGGCTATAATAATATGATGCATATTTTATAACACTAAAGTGCAGTGTCATTTTTGAAAGCTTACTGCTTAATAGAAATGTACATTGATGGTGAACTTCTTTTTCAAATTTTAATGCAAGAAACAGTGTAATAGACAACTAATATACAGATTATTAGGACAGTGGCACAATACATTTCAGCAAACACATGTATCTGTTACTTATCTGTGAAGTACAGTTAGAAAAGTAACCTATAATGGAAATTTCTAACAATAATTTGTAATCATTTAGGATGTATATTATTGTTACATCTGCATAAGAGAATTTCAGGCATGAGTGATGATCCACATTATTGTAAAAATATTATCAGATTATGATGAATAACAAACATCTTCCACATAAATCATATTCAGTACGTTTAAAGACACAACTACAATATAAAAAACAACTTCACACTTCTGACTGCTTCACAAATGCACAAATATGTTCTGACATCACACATTTAGGAGTGGTCCCTTCTTCCTTAATCAAACTATAATCTCCCCACTGAGAAGTGAAAAAAGTCATATACAGAATGAGTCCATGAAACTCTGATTGCAAATAATTTAGACAGCCGAGAATATTTACTACTGCTTCCCAACACTTATTTTCTCTAATGTATCACATTCCTAGAGACTGGACCCTTGGTGACAGAACTCAGCAATTCACAAGAAGCGTCTCGCGGGCCCCGAGGAATCATGACGTCATATCATGGCACGACATCTCTCATGCAAGCCAATATCGCTGGTAGTTTTCGAAACGCAGTATTCTTTTAACATGGCATGCTGATGCCTTGTGGATTTGTGTATGATTGCGGGATTTGTGTGCGCTAAAGCTTTTCAATCACGGAAAAAAATTGATAATACTTGCTGCAAAAGCACATGTTTGCAGAGGAGAAAGGATAGTTTATATTCCAGACAATGGACGGTAAGTAACTTCCGTTAGTAATCTTATCATGCGCAAGAAAAGTAAAATGTATGGTAAATCTACAGAAATTTCATTCTTTGTGCCTATAGTATTCTGATGCATTATGTTACTCAGTAAAGTTTCTTTCAATGCATCTATGTGGATTATTTGTGGTAACGTCGTATAATCATAACAAATGGCTTCGGTATTTAAGTTGCACTTATCGTAACTTTTTCCTGATCTAAAATTGTGTAGTAACTGTATTCTAACAGTAACCTACACATTTGAAAACTTTTGAATGTTCACAATTAATCATTGATCATAGTCAGTATTTTTGACAGTAAAATAGATATGAATTGCAGCGACTGAATCCAGATTTGTGAGTGGTGCAATGTGTTTTTGTAATGGATGTTTCAGAGCTTCTGAAGTGAAAGTCCAAGGAAGAGAAGACAACGAGAAGTAGCTTTTTTTGTCTGTTTCATGGTTTATAGGCCTACTGGGGAAACTCGCCATGTAAAAAAATGAGTTACGCATCCAGCTTGGTACCTCTATGGTGATGTGGAAATCTGAGCATTGTTAATAAAGAAATTAATTCTGCGTGTGTCTTTCTTTTGATTCCTTTATCATGTTGCTTATAGTAGACCAAATTTAATTAAAATACCCAGGTGATAATTTCAACATAAATTGGACTATGTGTATAGCTGCTTCTCACAGGCAAAGTATAAATATTCACCATACTCTGGCATGCGTGTTCACTAGTCAGTTATGGCAAAAGAAATCACTGACTCAAAGCATAATTTGCTTGGTAGACATAATTGGAAATGGCCTTTTTAGTTATAAGTTATATTATAGTACTCCCTGAGAGATTATCTTCTGAATTTCTTGGTCCTGACATGATTAGGTCTGGAATACAGCATTAAGTGTGCTGCTCTGCTGTCAGCAGCATGGTAGTCAATGTGTTAAGCAGTAGTTTAGGAACTAGTGTGAAGTATATGCATCTGTACAGCCTTGGCTGAAAAGATACAGCTAGAATGCTAATTACTGTTTCAGGAATTATCCGTTACACAGTTAAATATAATATGTTAAATATGTATCTAAAACTGAATTCATGAATAACTTTGTAGTCATTTAAATAAAAATTCCGCAAACCGAAAAATCGTCTTGAAATGGTAAGGGTTATCAAATATAAGTAAATATTTTTCCTCGGTAAGATTAAAGTGTAAAATTGCTGATACCTGGTTGTTACCATGAGATCAGCGCTGGCCCCAGCAGAGCAATCTGCTGTGACCACCGGCACCTTCATGCCAGCCAACGGGTTAATACACAAAACAGGGCAGTGCAAGACTTGGCAAGTCCATAATTGTCATTGGTTGAAGCAACTAAAATTAAATTTCTGAGGTATGCTGGAACTGTGTTATTGGTATATTCCCCAGCATGATTTAAAATCTTTGCATTGAAGTGGCACTGACGGTGTGTAAGATAATTTGCAACCGAGAATAGATACTTAAAAATTTATGTGGGAATATATTTCAAGAAACCCTTTCAAACCAAACCTGACAATTATATTGACACACCAGTAAACCCACCTGAATGGCACACTAGGTTACACAAGCATTAGCTGTAGGTGTAGAATAGGTAATTTACACAGAAAACTTTTCATACAAATTTTATTGTAAAGCACACTCAAGTTAAGGGAAAGATGCAATGCCTAGATGAGATAAACATGGACACACAATAACTCATTTTACTCAGATATATGGAAAATTGACTGTAGTATTATATGATGTATAACATATATATGACATATAACACATCTGAGGTGCAAATTTGTGGAGAGGAGAGATTGCATTGAACCTGTTGTGTATGGTGCATATTTTGTTGCAGTGCTGGGATGATGTCATCCAGGTTTCAAAATTAGGGGTCTTGTAATGAAACTCTCATCAGTTTCAATATTTAAAAATAAACACGCCTGAAAAAGGAAGCTGAATAGGACTTTAAATTAAATTGCAAAAATTTTCTTGTTTTGCACATTCACTGCAGCTGACACTTAAAAGCTCGTGGCTAGTAGCTCTTATTGACCTTTGTGTCAGCCACAGTGAACATGTTGAAGATTTTAAAGTAACAAAGTAGTTGTTGACATTCTGGTATTAATGGATGGCAGCAGTTAACACAGCAAATAAATAATGTGAATGACTTAAACCAACAATTAAAGAAGTCTACATAGCTTTGAACACAGTCATTTCACACTTCTTAGTCACTGCATATTTGTGTGCTATAACTAATACAGCAACCTTTCATTTTCTCATCTTTGATCTGGGACACATGTCACATGTTACTTATTTTCCTAGAGCAACTCTAGGTTTACTAGATCCACATTTCAGAATTCTGGTAATTGTAGTCCTACTTCATGCTGAAAGTGTGGGTTGATAGCTGTCTCTTCAGATATGATCTCATCAACTGCCATTTCAGAAACTTCAAGCAAAAATGTGATTATTAAATTTTCTGTCAGTGATGAATATATCACTAATGTATATACCACACAAATATTCATGATGCTATAGAATGGTGCAGGGCCATCTTCTGCAACACCTGCTGGGTAGACTAAACAGAGCACTTCACATTCAGTGCATCAATTTCTTCATAGGTAGTATCATAGTACACTACTATCTCAGGCTTGATTGTTGCGATGCTCAATGAAACAGCATTATGCCTTGAAGACACTAAACTAACAGCCTTCTTAAGTTTTTGAATGAAGTAATATATCCAAAAACAATTAAGTTTTACATTTTGCTTTAAGAAACTCGTTTGGAATCTTTCCTTTTATTATTATTTTGTACATGTGTGACCTTTTTGTGTCCTCTTCCCAGTTTGACAAGTACATCTGATTTACTTAATGAGGATATTTATGGTTACAAAGAAAAAAGAAAAAACATGTAATGACAACGCAACCTGCGAACAAAGATCATCCTCCAAAACTTTACGAGCCTAGGAAGTAAGCACAATGATTTGGACATAATAGCATGTTTTAATAAACCAGATGTTTCAGTTATTACTGAGCACTGGTATACCAAAAAATAACCTTATTATGCACCAATTAACAAAAAATTTCTGCTCGTCTTTCAGTAGGGATATCAAACCTTATGGTGATGTTGTAAAAAATGCCAATAGTTGGTGCTCAATTCCTTATGTGTTGAAGGTGTTACTGAACTTTCTGCGATAAGCTATAGGTGGGAAAGCTAATCTCTATCAATTGCTTGTAGAGAGAGATAGTAAATACTCTGGGAAAACGGCTGGGTAATAGTGCTGATAATTGTTCACAGTTTAATAAAACCTTACCTAACACAAATCAGTTTTCACTCTTAAGAATGGCGAGTGGCACACACTGATCTAACATTGCTGATATCTAACACAGGGTACCCAGGACTTAGTACTGGGATACTTTCTTTTGTCGATTTATGTAAATGACAAAATAATGCTCCCCAAATTCAAGGATAGTTCTGTATGCTGATGCTACATCCATTGCATGCAAGTGTAAAGGTCATGAGCAACTACAAAAACTATGAAACTGTATTACAAATGAAATAATTCAGTATTTCTATGAAAGTCATCTCATTGTCAGCACAAGATAGCAGCAGTAATGGATTTTCACCCCACAAGACAGATTTTGAAATTCAGTTGTGCACTGGAACTGATATTGTCATCAAAGAAAACTACTGCTTGGTTACAGTTAAACTTTCTATATTTAACATGTTATAACATGGAAACTAATTACTGTACAAGAACACAACTTGGTAGCATTAATGTCAAGGACATGAGGAAGAGAAATAATGCAGAATCAATTCAATTGAAACACTTTTAATGTTTCCAGAATGAGAAACATCCCCAGGCTGTGGCTAAGCCATGTCCCCGCTATATCCTTTCTTTCAGGAGTGCTAGTTCTGCTAGGTTCACAGGAGAGCTTCTGTAAAGTTTGGAAGGTAGGAGACGAGATACTGGCAGAAGTAAAGCTGTGAGTACCAAGCGTGAGTCCTGCTTCGGTAGCTCAGATGGTAGAGCACTTGCTCGCGAAAGGCAAATGTCCCGAGTTCGAGTTTTGGTCGAGCACACAGTTTTAATCTGCCAGGAAGTTTCACTTTTAATGTGCTGCTACAGTTCACCACACCAGTACCATTACTGGTGACGGTGATGGAGGCTGCTATGAAAAGCTTGCGATTTTATTCAAATCTGATGTGGCAAGTTAACAAAATTTTTTATCCATGTGAGTAAAATTATTGTGTAAAATTGATAGCGCAGTGAGTCTTTTCAGGGCCCTTCGGAGTCTTTCACTTACATGTCAACATATTTACTCCCTAATAGTATTTGTTGTTCATAATAGGGGTAATTTTACTCTGTTCAGTGAAAGTAAAAACAATGTCCTTGTAGACTATACATCCCTGCCTACGATTCAGAATGGAATATCACATTCTGATCGAAAGTCTTTAACAGGTTGCTGCTAGACATCAGGCAGAAAACTGAAAATCCTAAGGTAATAAAAAAATAGAAAGTAAAAAAAAAAAATTTCATTAGCTTCTCCTTCCATAATTATAATTAAACATAATGTTTCGACTCACGAATGCAATTGCTAGTTAATGTTAACACTAAGGTTCAAATTAACAGGATTTTAATGTAACCATTATATGTACAGCTGACAGTACTCATTGTAAAATTATGAAATGACTTATACGAAGTATGAGAGAAAAACAGCACTTGAATTAAAAAAAAACACAACCTTTCTAGCTTTCAGGATTGTTACTTCCTTCCTCTGGGAAGATGAATATAGTTTGTGACTGGAAATGAGGGGATGATCACTTACATCATCCGTATAGAACAATTATGGGAAATACGGAAGCGTCCGATCCCACCCGTCTGCTTTGACCCATGACGTCACAAATATGGCGGAAACAAATACAAACACACACACTTTCCACAAGAAGCCTAATGACACTAACGGGACAAGCGCGGGAAATGGGTTGTTTTGGGTGGGGGGACAAACTTAATATAAGCAAATTTAGACGCCTTGCGTAGCTACAATGTGTAAGTGAAGACAGCCATACAAGAATACGAATGGCAGTCTTTTGAAACGGTACAAACCAAGATGCGTGTTAACCACCAAGACGCGCTGGGATTCTTTGTCCACCAGTATTTGCAAGTACGCATCTGCTAGGTCCAACTTCGAAAAATATTTACTGTGCACAGTTTGTCAAAAAGATCTTCCGGGCGGGGTAAAGGATAATTTGCAATCACTAGTTGTGGATTCACTGTTGCTTTGAAGTCCACGCAAAGTCTCAATTTGCCGGAAGGTTTTGGCAAAATTACTAAGGGAAATGCCCAGAGAGAAGCTTGCACACGTTCAATTACACCTTGTGATTCCAAATCGTGTAAGGTTCTCGCGACCTCATCACGCAATGTGTGGGGAACATTGCGCGCTCTGAAAAATTTCGGTTGCGCGTTTACTTTTAGTTCCAAATGTGCTTCATAGTTCTTAGTGCAACCAAGGCCCGGTGCAAAAATGTCTGCAAACTCTTCACATAGACGAGAAACACTGTCCGAAGGCACAGTCTGGTTCACTGATAGGACCTGATTGACTATAGACATGTTAAACAACTGAATTAAATCCAAACCAAACAAGTTCACTGCAGAAGAAGAACGAAGTACGTAAAAAGACACAAGTTTTGTTTGTCCCTTGTATGTTGCAAGAAGGCTGCACTGTCCGAACACAGGGATAGTCTGACCTGAATATGTATTTAACTTAACATCTGTGGCACGCAAGGGAGGTGTGCCCAGTTGTTTGTACGTGTCTTTATTGAACAATGAAACTGCAGCTCCGGTATCGAGCTGGAATGGTATCACGTGGCCATGAATGTCCAAGTCTACAAAAAGTTTATTGCCCTGTTGACGACAAGAGCGACTGTCTCGTGCAATTTGAACAGACACTGGTACAGAATCACTTGCTAATTGACGTGATTTCCGGCGACGTCGACGCACACTTTTTGTGGGACGCACACAGTCACTGTTAGAGAGAGTGGCACTGGGCGGAGTGGAATTAACTACATGAATTTCCATGGGCGAAGGTTCACGAGCCCGAGTATTCATGGTTCGATTCCGGCGCGAAGCAATGGGCCTGGAATGGTTGTTAGTGTCCGTTCTGAGCTTTTTCTGGCAAACACTCTGAACATGTCCTTTTTTATTACAGAGAAAGCAAATAGCTTGGCGTGACGGGCAATTCGCACGCGAATGTCTAGTAGCACACCGCGGGCATGATTTAGCACTGCATTTGCGTGCTTACGCGGCACACGTGGCTGCGCGGATGGGCGCGAGGGCAGTTTACTGTTCCGTACAGCTCGCCCGGCAGGCCGGTTAACGTGACACACGGCTGGCAAATTCGCAAATGATTCCTGAGCAAAGTCAAGTGTGTCCTGCCTATCCAATATGTCCATCACTTGTTGAAGGGAGGGATTGACTAGTTTCAAAATCTGTTCCCATATACGAACATCAGAAACGTTCTGTGCAATTGCATCACGTACCATTGTATCTGAATAAGGAAGTCCACATTCACACTCAAAAGCACAATCCTGTGTAAGGCCTTGCAAAGTTGCAACCCACTCCCGATTAGTCTGACCGGCCGTACGTTTTGTTCGAAAGAACGTATACCTTTTTGCAACCACATTGACTGATTCCTTGAAATATGCATCTAAGGCAGACAAAATTTCGTCGTAGGACAGAGTTGCTACGTCGCGTCGGAGAAACACTTTCACGATCACACGGTACGTGTCACGCTGACACAAGACAATAAGTGAGGCTGCCGCTCATTACCTTGAATTCTGTAGGCGGCGAGATGGAATCCAAATTGGCGTGACCACTCCGTCCAGCTTTCCATTTCCGCGTCGAACGGGCGAAATGGTGGTGCAACTGCAAGTTGTGGCTGTGGCAGCGCTGGAGCGGCGGCGGCCGCATCGTTTTGCATTGCACGTTGACCCTGGACGAGCTGTCCAAAGGCATCCAATAACGCCTGCGTCTGCTGAGTCTGCAAGCGATAAAATTCGGACAGTACATCTGGAGATTGCGGCGAAGCCATGACACAATGGAATGTAAGCAAGTATAAAGAACAAGACCTTTCTATTAACTCGTCGCCGATATGATGTGTCGGCAGATGTGCCGACACCGTGTGGTTTGAGGAGACCGAAATGCACGCTATATGCTCACGCCGGATCGCGTGAGGTCTGAAACAGGATACGTAATGAATGCTATTAAGAAAAGTACGTAGCTTCTGGTATACTTAACTGTAATTCATAATTGTAGAACATCGCTCTTGATGATACAGAATATTATAGCAATTGAATACGGCGCCTTGCTAGGTCGTAGCAATTGACTTAGCTGAAGGCTATGCTAACTATCTTCTCGGCAAATGAGAAAGTCTTCGTCAGTGTCTGTTGCTAGCTACGTCGGCTGTACAACTGGGGCGAGTGCTAGTACGTCTCTATAGACCTGCCGTGTGGTGGCGCTCGGTCTGCTATCACTGACAGTGGCGACACGCGGGTCCGACGTATACTAGCGGACCGCGGCCGATTTAAAAGCTACCACCTAACAAGTGTGGTGTCTGGCGGTGACACCACACACAACACGTAAATACAAGATATAAATGAAAGAAGAAATGCTAAATAGTATGAACTGTACTAATAAAAATGAATTTCAGCTTATCGAGATAACATAACTGTTTTACTACGACAATGTACCACAGATCGTTACCAATTAGCAAAATATTATGCGCATTCGGCTGCAAAACGGTTTGTGTCAACGTTCAGGCCAGTCAAACTGGATTACCGCTGCTGACCTACCATGAAAGTGTGCAAATTTAGCAATGCGTGATGATTCATAACAAAATTCAGTTAAAAATCATTCACTGGCACACTTAAGTCAATTCAGTTATAGACAGAAGCGGAAAAAGTAGGCAGTAACGAGTATGAAATTGGGTTGTTTTGGAGAAGGAGACCAGACAGCGACGTCATCGGTCTCATCGGATTAGGGAAGGATGGGGAAGGAAGTCGGCTGTGCCCTTTCAGAGGAACCATCCCGAAATATGCCTGGAGTGATTTAGGGAAATCACGGAAAACCTAAATCAGGATGGCCGGACGCGGGATTGAACCGTCGTCCTCCAGAATGCGAAGTATGAAATTCTACAAGAGTTTTATATTGACACCCACAGGGCGCCAGTACAGAACAAATGTAGCAATAAAATGTATTGGAGGCACGAGAATTTCTTAAAATTGCTTTATTGATGGTCTATCTGCCTCCTTCGAGATTAGAACGAACCGAAAACAAACCAGACCTCCCTTGCAGTAGCAAACCCTTTCACTACATTAGCAGAGAACCCAGGTAAAAAGCCCTCTCTTATTACCCCAGACATGAATAAGCCGGCAATTTCGCAATGAAAATGGCAAAATTATCTGCAGTCTCTGTTGCATAGACCTTTCTGGACTCAAAAACATGAATTTTCTACTTTTCTGTCACCCCTTATGTGACAATCATTCGGGATGTTTATCGAAATAACAAAATACTGTTACTAGCGAGTAAATTTAGTACGATAATTCTGCACAACCGCAGGAAATAAACGCCTACATACGGCTGGCAAATGTATTGTAAAATGTTTCGAATCCTCCATTAGACTCGCCACATCCAGAAAACGTTCATTAGCCGCAAGTGTTTATTAAGCTAGCTAGCAATGAGAATGTTCGCACTTCTAAAACGCAAAGGCATTAATACTGGGATCTGAATTACCACGTGTATAGGAAAATGGATTTTATTTGTATTACTGTAAACCTGATTTGGATCGAAAGCGTAGCTACGACTAATATGTTGATGTATCGACTGCAACTAGAACATTTCGAATAAAGAGTAGGGGGGATTATTTATTCTGCTCTCATTTTCAGTAACTGTTAACTTTTTTCGTTGTTAGGATTTCGTCACCTAAATCGGTAAAAATTAAATCCATCTAGTCTTACTTTCTTGACCATCTGTCTGTCCACCAAACATTAAAACCTGTTTACCTCGAGTATGGGTAGACATAATACTAGGAAACGTATCGCACTTCCTGTGGTATATGGTCCCTTGGTGGTGCAAAGAAGTGAGCTATGTCAACGCAATCTGAAGATAGGGCCGTTTATGTAAGGAAAATTTACGCTGAAGGTAAAAAACTGGCTCTAAGAACTATGCGACCAAATTGCTTAGGTCGTAAGTCCCCTAGACCCAGAACTACTTAAAGCTACATAACCTAAGGACATGACACACATCCATGCCCGAGAAAGGATTCCAACCTGCAACTGAAGCGACAAGAACCGTTCAGCCGGCCGAAGTGGCCGTGCGGTTAAAGGCGCTGCAGTCTGTAACCGCAAGACCGCTACGGTCGCAGGTTCGAATCCTGCCTCAGGCATGGATGTTTGTGATGTCCTTAGGTTAGTTAGGTTTAACTAGTTCTAAGTTCTAGGGGACTAATGACCTCAGCAGTTGAGTCCCATAGTGCTCAGAGCCATTTGAACGATTTGAACAAGAACCGTTCGGCCACAGCACCCGGCGAAACACTTTTCACCTCATGTATAATGATAATATGTACTGTCTTGTAAGGATAAACTGTATTCGCCAGCAACTGACATCGTTTGATCACGGGACTTTTACGAAGCTACATTCAAATTTTGTTTGAAGTCGTCTGCAAAATCCACTTATGAACACCCTAGGAAAGGCGTATGCGATATCCACTTCTGAAGATGCTGGCAGATACTGCAGTACCATAACAAGCAATTAAAAATTTATT
Organism: Schistocerca piceifrons; assembly: GCF_021461385.2. Classification (NCBI taxonomy): domain Eukaryota; kingdom Metazoa; phylum Arthropoda; class Insecta; order Orthoptera; family Acrididae; genus Schistocerca; species Schistocerca piceifrons. The sequence goes on from NW_025728224.1 coordinate 1,212,303, forward strand.
GTTATTGGTCCATGCATGACTCTTTATTTTCAGCCATAGACATACACCTAGGTCCATTAAATTTATATTGAAATAATGAGCAAAAAATAAATAAACAGCAAACAGCTTCAATGTTCAAATCAAATGTCACTCACATGTCGCAATTACAATATAATTTCGTTGTTACATCTACATGACTACATCTACAGAATTTCTTTGCAATCCAGACTTACATGCCTGGCAGAGAGTTCATCGAACCACCTTCGGAATATTTCTCTACCGTCCTACTCTTTAAAGCGTACAGGAAAGTGGACCACTTACATCTTTGCTCACGAGCCCTGAATTACATTATTATTATGGTCATATTTTCCCTTGTAAGTTCCCGAGGAAATAATGTTTCAACATTCAGAACAGATGTTGGTGATTGAAATTTTTTAAAAAGTTCTCGCGGCAATGAAAAACGTTTTTGTTTTCGTGAATGTCACCCCAACTCGCTTATCAAATCTGGGACTATCTCTCCACTATTTGGTGACATTACAAATCGTGCTACCGTTCCTTGGACGTATCTGGCGTGCACCGTCAATTACATCTGTCAAGGATCCCATACCGCTTAGAAGTACTATAGCAGTGGATGGACAAACGTAGTGTACCTGTTGCGTATTTTGGCGTGCGGCCAATAAAACCCAGTCTTTCGTTTGCCTTCCCCACAAAAGTATGTTTGCGATCGTTCCTGTTTAAGTTTTACTGAGTACTGAGATGAACTGGCAGTATTTCGACTTGAGTTTTATCATGTAACTCAAAGTTAATTATTGTTACTGGAAGCAGCTTTTGTGTTTCATGTATTCCTCATGCAACAGAGTTAACTCCCCGTACACCACACGTAACTGTTTCAAAGTATTAAATTGTTACTGATGTTACCAAGTCGCAGTGGTCATCTAAACTTTCCGTTTTGAGACAAAGGAAAATATTATAGCGCAATATGGCAATAAGAAAGCCGACTATCCAAATAAACAAACATTTCCAGTTCAAGTCGTTGCAGTAGGTCTACTACACAGTAACGTAAATTAGGAGCAAAGTCCATTAGTAGATCGTTATCAGGGAAACCAGCCCTCATATTGGAAACTGCCACTACAAGCAGGGAAGTTTCCAAACATGTCAATGAGTAGTCGAGGAAAGTGGACGCATTCTGTCTACTGAATCGCAACACACACCACTTACGAGGGGACCCGCCAAGTGTCATATCCCGATCTAGCTGAAACTTCTCTCAATGAAAGAGGGGACAAAATAAGCAAACACGTGTCTCGTATTATCTGCATACACTGGACCGCTTCTCAGAGAACGATGATTAAAGTTTTCAGTGCGATGTTGCTGTAGGGTAAATACCTTTTAGCATGTCAGAGTTCAATTGAAGCGTTGGCTCAGCGGCTACCGTCGTGACTTTAGAACTTTGCGCTGTGAGCTCGAAATCTGGTTGTTCCTTTTTTCCCCTCACTCTCTGAATTATCTACGAATGTTTATTCCAATTTATGTTGAAACAATGTTGTTGTTATTCATCAAATAATTTATAGTGTAATGGAAGAAGTTAAAAAAAAAATGAACGAATGAGAAAATGATGTGAAATATCTGTGAATGTCCTTGCAGCTTTACAGGTTGTAAGGAGTTTCAAAAGTATGTCACATTAGTGTCTCACTCGTATATTATTTTTTAATTAATTACACAGAAAGTTAATTGATGAATAACGACAACATTTTTCAACATAAATTGGAAAAAAAACATTCGTAGGTAATTCTGATAGAGAGGGAGGAAAAAAATAATAATAAAAAAACCAATATGGTCTCTAACTCTAGAGTCAAAGTTGAAACATCCCCTTAGAAAAGTTAGTGAATTACTGTGCTGATAAACCTCTTACGCTATTTGATTTTCAAACAGCCGAGCAGAACTGAACGTACTCAGACATTTCTCTCTTTACTTATTCTGGTCAACACTAAACTGACACACAATATTTTTAGCGCAACGACATCTGACTTTCAATAATCTCTACAAAAGAATGGTCCTGACTAACAACCTATACCTTTCATGAATCACTTACCTCACAAAAATCTTCGTTACTCTAATTACTGCAATACAGCGAGCGCCAATACTGCCACCTAAATATAAGATTCTAACTACTGAAGGCACTAACTACTGATAGGCATAGTTAGCAAATGAAAGATTTTGATAGAGAAAAAACAATGTATTTACCTTAATAACATTCAAAAGTCATCATATAAATATATCAGTTCATGATATCCAGTATTACAGATTTACTCTTTCTGATGGACCCATGTCCAGATCGTCCGCTCTCAAAATTCTGCCATCTCTCTCCCCACATCCACCACTGCTGGCGGCCCACCTCCAAATGCACAATGCTACGCGCTGTTCACATCCAACTGCCCAACACTACAATAGCGAATATTCCAACAATGCCAACCATACAGAGACTGCACACAGCACAGTCAGTGATTTTCATACAGACCGCTACGTGGCGTTACCAATATAAAATCCTAAACAGCTTACTTACATAGCCCCCATTCTCCCCGCAAAAAATTTTACAAATTGTTTTGGGCAGTGGCCAATAACGATTTGTTATTGTAATTATGAAAAATTTTATCAAAGATGTCAAATGCTCACACTTAATGATGCAATGTTGGTCAAAAGCAAAAACTGTTCTCATAAAGACAGTCCTGATCATTCATCACAAGAAATTGCAGTGTTTTTCTCAAAGTCTGAGCAGTAAAAGAAAATGCACAAGGAATTAGTGGATTTCCATGCAGTCTTGAAGAAGTAGTATTGTCCTTCTAACGGAAAGACAGAGCTGACTCTTGACATGCAGACAGGTAATGGGCCACAACAGAGCAAACCCACAGCAGAGTCAGTCGAAGTTGAAGAATATTGGTAGGTAGGTCATCACAGTGCAGACCAACTGTAGTCCCAGTAGAGATTAAGGTATTGGTGGGCCACCAGAGGTGCAGACCCACTGCAGTCCTTGTAGAGATGGCCAGCAGCCATCTGTTGCGACTGTGCCGGTGCACAGTCACCATCGAAGAGTCTTGCGGATAGTATAGCAAGTCCATGAACCACCAGTTGTGCACTCACAGAGTTTTTGGAACTGTCCTTAGAACCAGCAATGCTGTTACCAGTCCCTTGCTGAATTATTAACACATGTGCAAACACTGACAATCCCAACTTCTCACATATTGTGCATGTACTATGACCAACAGAAATGTGAGAACTGAAATTCTTAGAAGTTACTTAATTTGATGAACTGGTGTCAATCACAATTTTACAACATGAGAATACAATTACAAAGGTACAGAAAACATCATTAAAAATATAATAATACAGATAACATTTGTGGTAATACAGACTTTACAAAAGAAAATAAATAAACATATACATCAGTGTTAAAGGAATTATGACATAAATAGATACATTCACTATGATGAGGAATGCTGTTATCCTCAAATATAATTTGCATTAATAATATGTTGTTTAATTTGTAAAGATGTTTCGACATTATTTTTGAAAGCTATTTTGATCTTTTATGTATATTAGTATTAGAAAAATTCTACAACAAATCTCATTAGCTAAACACATATAGACAGGAAAAATACAAATACACAAGGGTACACAAACATATAGTGGGATAACACAAAAGGAAAAGACAGGGTTTGTTTTACTGCAGTATTCTGCAAACAAAATTTTCTTTACTTCTTGGAGATCTCCCTTCGTTCATCATTATTCTCAGAAAGTCCTATCAATACCTGCTTTCTGTAGTCTATTCATATACTCTTTCAAAATAATTATTCTTCATTGTACAGTACACTTATTTTTACAAACTCTTTTTGTGTACCTTTTCAGTGCATTTCTTCCAATTGATCGCAACTCATTCTCTTATATAGCCTACCCCCACTTAAGCTAACTTAAATCTACTGAGCTCAGATGCATAAACTAAGGGACAAGGCAATGCAGCAGCACAGAACACTTAACACAAACAACAATGAGAAAAAATCCAAATTATCATAGCAAGCAGCAGTAAATATAAATTAGCAGAGCAAATGCAAACATTACAACTAACATAAGACAATGTGTGGCAAACAAGAAAAATAAATCAGTAGTAAAACTGACTTAACAGAGTAATACAAAGTGAAATTCAGTAGCACTATGCCTGGCAAACAGCAGCAGCAAATTCAATAACTTATGTCTACACATGATAAACTCACAAGCAGAAAATATAGTACACTAAAGACAACAATGCACATAAGGGAAATGTCTATTCACATCTTATTGTCTATGCCATAAAAGTGGCGCACCACAACAACTTATTCTACAAAAAAAATTACCAAGTACTTGAAAAGAAAATTATGTATGCAGCTAATGTTATTAGTCCCTTCTTATTGTTCTTTCCTTTCCATGTGCTCCTTTTTTAAAGAATGTGGATCATAAAATTATTATTTAACAGATCTGTTGACAGAAACCATTCTCATTAGCAAATGCATTTAATTTTATTTTATAAAACCAATGCTGTAACACAGCTGGAAACCAGATATCAAATGAAATAAGCAACTATGTACAAAGCAAAGCATAAAAATATCATTCAGTATCCATGTGGCATTTCATAAATCAGTACAAAATCTCTCAACTCTCATAGAAAGACGCTTGTCATAATCAGGTGTGCAGATGTAAGAATATTTCCCATCAGCTCATAGGCATTTCAGTAAGTAGCCCAAAGTACAAGCTCCACAATATAATCATATGTTTCCAAGTAATGAGCGTGTCATATTTGCAATGCTTTCTACAAAGAAATGTCAATAGCGAGGTTAATGGCGTCTTTTTTCTCCACTTAATGGCTTTCTCTCCAGGCGACTGGCACAGCTGGGCGCCAACAAGACATGCATCAAGGTCATTTAGCTTTCTTACCGAAATATTTACGACAACAGTTTACGCTACAATGACAGTCCGTTATATTTATAGGATTTTGTTTCTACACATTTTTAACGCAAATTTTCAACCTGTGAAATTTTTTTATATCAGAGTCCAAAATATCTTTGGTACCATTGTGATACATTCACGCATGTACACACATCTTGTAACTCTTAAAGTACGATATTTGGATTCCAACATCCTTTTTCACCTATCAGGGTCCCCAACCACTTATCATTAATCTTTACCTTATTACACATACACATATTCGTCAACACTTCTTCAATATTTATGCTACGAATCTATTATGATGAATCGCATTCCTCATAAAAGGTAGCATCAGCTTATTGATCATAAACATACCTCAACAGCATAATACACATCGTCATCGTAATAAGAACATCATAAAACCTCAGCCAAATCTCAAAAACGTCGTAGCTTTCTGCAATAATTTCTAAACCAAAAAAAGAATTCTCTGCTCATTTGAATAGAGTCATCTACCTCAAACGTACTTTAAAAATCATGATCCCATACCAAATACATCATTCAAAGGTCTCATAGTATCACAATGGTTCCGAAAAAATGTGACAAAATACAATTTCATAACTGTGAAGTTATCCAACTGCGTAATTGCGTTAACATGTGTCACTGACGTAGTAAAAAAATGTTTGTCTCTCTCAGTTAAATGATCAGATGGCTGTGTAATTCTGTGTTAGAGAAATGTGGTACCGATGTGAAAAGTTGTATAAGCAAATACCATATTAGCTAGGACTCCTTGCGCTCGCCACGCTTAGTACACAAACTTGGCGTGAACCCCCCTGAAGATTAATGTAATTACACCCTCACGTGTTACATTTTACAGCAATGGAATGAAATATATCACGGAAGACTTTCTTTGTATCTTTGTAACTCGAAAACCTTTAATTTTGTACTTAAAACATCTATTTTTAATCACTCAAATACGTCTACTGTAGCGCTAAACTGCGCTTTGTTGTAAGATAATCTCTGTCATTACTTAAGGGTACAAAATGTGCCAAGTGTCGTAATTATCGTCGTCCGTAAGCAAAGTTCTGTAGAAGTCAATGTACTTGTAATAAACAAAAGTGAAATGCTATGCGTATAGATATCGTAGTTACTACATACATTGCCGTGATCAAGAAAGTACTATACTGTAACGTATTGTTGTGCTACGGAAAAGGCTGTCTCATTGTAGCTATACCACAAGTTACTACTAAAACCTGTTTTACTTTACAGAAGAGTGCAGAAAAACTGTGCAGATATAAAACAGATACAGCGCAAAGGCAATAATATAAATTGTGTCACTCATTGGTAGTGATGTGATATAATCGTGTAGATGTCAAATAAACTAACCACTGTGTCATCTGGTATTTCCCAGGAAGCACTTTAAATGCATAATGTATTTTCAAGTAAACCAAAATGTTGCATTAGAAAGTCATTAGCAGTACCGGTATATGTTCTAAGTATGTAAGCCTTATAGTCGTTACGTAATCATGCAAAGAACAAGGAAGAATGTATACAACAACAACACTGTGTCGTCTGTTCACTATAACAATGCATTCGTAATTACTTGTATAAGTAAGTTCCCTAGGTTCTTGACTGGATATTTAACTTCAAACATTGTTGCATGTTAACAGTTTCTAAGTCTGACAAAGCATACTAGTAACGTGATGTGAAAAATTTTATAGCAAAGACTATGTTAAAAAACTGATTATCTCTCAATAAATGGTTTTACATGTAAAATGAGGTGCAATCCTTTACTTTTCCTTGTACACAGAGTTTCAACTTCAACGCAATTATCATGTGGTATACGTCGGACTCAGTAAGGTCCATTGTAAATCAGAAAGAATTTGTGACTCAAGTGTTTCTTCTTATGTGACAATGAATGAGTTTTAATGAGAACTTTCTGACAAATATATAGTTTCTTTGCATTTGCTCTCCCGTGTAGTTTTCTACTTCTGTCTGCTGCAGAATTTGTAGTTTTAATATCCAAATCAATTATGTCTTTGTGTCGAAGTTTACATGTATTCGGAAAAGGTACAAGCTCTCTGATTCTGTTCGGTAGTTCTTCATTCTTCAGTACAAGAATAGATGGTAAAGCAGTGGAGTCATGAGGAATTTCATTCAGCACATATTGAGATAAGTGTAAATATCTGTCTCAATGCTAATGCATTCTGTGACAATAAAGTCTGCAAAGCTTATTGATTTCTTTCATAATCCTTTCAGATGGGTTACAATGTGGCGAGGACAATGAAATAAACACATGTTTGGTCACGCATGCTTCAGAATCATAAAATCAAACAGCAGATCTGAATTGCGATCCATAATCTGAAATGACTTTACTAACGTGTCCAACTTCACGTAAGAAATTTTTAACAAAGGCGTTGGATACAGTCCGTCCAGTGGCTTTACGTAACGGTGTGAAAGAAACAAATTTTGAAGTAAGTTCAACAGCTACTAGAACATACGAAAATTCATTCGATTTTCTGACAAGGGGTCCCGAGAGATCAACAGCAGCAAATTCTTTTAATTTAGAAGAAATGATAGGAAACAACGGAGGACTATGTGAGATAGTAGATGGTGTAGCTTTTTGACAAAGTTTACAAATAAGCAGGACTCTTCGAATTCTCTTTACCATATTGTTAAAATAACAAGTCGTCCGAAGAATATGATAACATTTTCGTGGACCAAACTATGCGTAGCTGAAATGAATGTACCAAATGAGCTTATTAACAAAATCGTAGGAATGCAAAGTACTCACAGTTTGCCACCAACAGCATAGCATTTGAACAGTATGTTGATTCTAACCAGACATTAATGTTGAATCTCTGTGTGTGTCTTTTTATGCAATTTCCTTTTGATGTCTTTCTGAATCGGATCTTTATCTTGTTCACCGGCCGCTGTGGCCGAGCAGTTCTAGGCGCTTCAGTCTGGAACCGCGCGACCGCTACGGTCACAGGTTCGAATCCTGCCTCGGGCATGGATGTGTGTGTTGCCCTTAGGTTAGTTAGGTTTAAGTAGTTCTAAGTTCTAGGGGACTGATGACCTCAGATGTTATGTCCCATAGTGCTCAGAGCCATTTGAACCTTTTTTTTTTATCTTGTTCATGAGCAATGTCCTTTAAAGATGTGGTGATGAAGTTTTCAAAGGTGACTTTCCGAATGTACAGAATACTCAAATTTTTCTCGAGGTTGCCTTCTGTGTTACTCTTTTCAAGCCCAGCCGGTGCGCGTGACAGTGCGTGCACAACGATGTTCTCCTTGCCGGGAATGTAGAATATTGTGAAGCGGAATTCTTGCAGAAACCAGTCATGATTTAATTTTGAAGACATAAGAAACGATGATCACTGTACACTTTTACGTGCTTACCAGAAAGAAAAGAACGGAATTTGTTAAATGCCCAAACGATAGTTAAAGCTTCTAATTCAGTAACGGAATAATTTCTTTGTTTCAGATTTAGTTAGCACTGGGCTAGCAAAAGCAATGGTTTTCTGAAATAAATGGGTACCAAGACCGACTTCAGAAGAATCTGTGCTAAGGCAGAAATCTCGTGACAGATCTGGATGGGCTAGTATTCACGCATTAAAAGCGCTTCTTTCAAAGAACTGAATTCCAACTGTGCCTGTTCGTCACAGTTCCAAATAGTATTTCTTCCAGTGAGTGAACAAAGCTTTGGTGTAACTAGAATTTGCATATTCAGAAAACGACGGTAAAAATTTACGAGACCTAGGAAACTGCGGACTTGTTTTTTTGTGGATGGAACTGGAATGGCTCTGATTGCTTCTAACTTTTCAGGATCCGGCTGAATGCCTTCAGAAGAAATAATATGTGCTAAAAACTTCACCTTTGTCCTACCGAATTCAGACTTTTCCAAGTTAACTGTAATTCCAGATTCTGCAAAAATACGTAACAAACTGTTGAGGATGCGATTATGTTGTGACGTTTTAAGAACTCGGGTAATATGGAATTTAGCCCGCGAATGAATGCTGCCGAAGAAATGTTCAAACCAAAAGGAAGTTTCTGAAACTGATAACAAACGCCGAAACAAAGGAAAGCTGTGTATTTTCTACATTCTGGATGAAGTTCGATCTGATAAAAGCTGGATCTGAGATCAATGGAAAACAACACTTTTACACCATTAAAATTTTGAAGTTCTTCCACCGTTTGCGACCTGTCTGTTTCTGGAATAATAATAGTATTGATTTGTCTCGAATCCAAGACAAGTCTGATCGATCCATTTTTCTTCTCAACAACATGTAATGGATTGTTGTATGAGCTTACTGCAGGCTCAATAATGCCTTCGTCAAGCATAGATTGAATTCTGTTTTAACACGGTCCCTATAATGTGCCGGAATTACGTATGGTCTAACACAAAATTTTGTATGTTCACGAACACGAAATTGGTATTGAAATCCCGTGATTGTTCCTGTTTTGTGAGTAAAAACTGTGGAATGTGCTTGTAAAATCTCAATAAGGTCCTGCCTATCAGTGTCATTACAATTCTCAACAATTTGAATTTTATTCTGAATTAACTCATTAGTATCAAATACGCCGTCGATATCATCCCTGTCAATACTTGCAGTGTGATTGTTAGTGTCAAGTTCCGACGAAAATTCCGAACTGTTGTCTAACAGGAGGTAAAGCCGATTAATTACTTCTTCATCGTTTGAGAGCCAATCTTCAAATTTCAAAGCTATTGACTTACCTTCTTTCTCTAAACTTATTTCAGCATTGTGAAAGTTTAAGATTGCTTTGTATTCATTCAAAAAGTCTACTCCCAATATAATTTCTGTTGACAATAATGGAACGATAAGGAAGTTCGTAGAGAAACTGTGGCTCTGCAAAAATTGTAGGTGTATGCCAACAAAGCAACTTAGAATTCTTTTCTCAAAGATTGCACCTTGTCATTTAATCTTACATAACGGAAGTGTGGGGGCAATCGTTCAATTTTTTGCATTTGCTATAGCCTGTTTCACTAATTACTGAAATGGGACTGCCAGAATCAAGTACTGCCATAAATTTTACGTCATTTACTGTAATGTGAATTACAGGATATGCAATGGTGTTCTGTTTCACGTCGTGTTCCTGCAGTAAGATATCCCTAATGTCTTCCATTTTTACATGATTATTAGCCACAGCAGCTACATCGTCAGCTGCAGAAGTACATTTTGTGGCTACCAGCGGTGTGTCATTGTCTACTGTCTCTTTGTTGGCGCGCACCGTTATTGGGATTAGGAGACCTAACTTCTACAAATTCACCTTGCCGAGAGGGCCCTGCCCCGTTTGAATCCCGCCAGTTCTCATGGAATTCAGGTCTGTCGTTATGTCAGTAGTTTCCACAGTTTCTTATTTGTCGGTCATGTGGTGGAGAATTTCTCCCGGAATCATAACTGTGCGGTGGACCGTTGCGTCTGAAGTTATTCTGTCTTCCTTGATAATAATTATTTTGATTTCCATATTGTCTGCTTCTCTGATTGTCTCTGTCATAGTCATTACCACGTAGAGGTGATCTTTCCCTGTGATTATTATTATTCTGCCAGTGGTTGTCATATAGGTGATGTCTGTTTTGGTCACGATTTGCGCTATAACAATAGCCTTGTGGTGTCCAGTTATTATTTCTGTCATCGCGGAATTGTGACGGATGTGACCTATAATTCCACAATGAGATTTTCACTCTGCAGTGGAGTGTGCGCTGATATGAAACTTCCTGGCAGATTAAAACTGTGTACCCGACCGAGACTCGAACTCGGGACCTTTGCCTTTCGCGGGCAAGTGCTCTACCATCTGAGCTACCGAAGCACGACTCACGCCCAGTCTCACAGCTTCACTTCTGCCAGTATCCCGTCTCCTACCTTCCAAACTTTACAGAAGCTCTCCTGCGAACCGTGCAGAACTAGCACGCCTGAAAGAAAGGATACCGCTATATCCTAACATAACATATACATGGCTAACAAGGGGAGGCCGCCAATTGTGAAATTCAGATTCGATTCATACTGCGCATAATAAAAGCTCATGGCCAGAGGTGTAATGTGGCAAAGGACCAAGATGCACTTCTCAGCCATTGTCGAGAAAATCGACAGTTAAAAGAAACCGTTGCGTGAAATACTCTCTACGATTAGTAATTTTCCACAGCGTCGTGGCGCAGCGGTAAGCGGTCGGGTTTGTAATCCGAAAGTCGCCGGATCGAATCTCGCACCAAGCAACTTTTTTTTTTTTAGTAGGCAATCAGTTGCAACAATTATGCATATAATAAGTTGTTGAAAGTCGTTTGTCGTGGAAAAACTGGCGACTTCGAACATCATTATGTTTTCCGCAAACAAAGTTGTATTTCACAAATGTTATTAATTGTCTTCATAATGTTAACCACGTATAGTTAACGGAAGACGTAGAAACGATATTCCGAAACGAATACGTATAGCGTAAGTCAAACGTTCGAATTCGAATAGAGACCCCACGAACACAAATTCGCTGTGGCAGGTATGAAATATAATCTCCGTTACTCGCTCGTTACACTTGAAGGATAGATGTTGAATGGGCCGAAACGAGCCGCCGCGTAACAGCGTAGTTGCCTGCTAACTTCGAAAGAAGGTAGATGCGGTCCCTAGCGCAACTTATAACATCGTCGAAAATCAGTGCGGACGGGAGAGCTTTGGTACACCCTGTTAAACAAACGGAAAAATGGAGGCGGTACAATTGGAGATGTAAACTGGCAACGCCAACGACACACAATACCACTAGGCTGTGAAACAACTGTAGCAAAACAGAGCATCCTCGATGTCCATGTGATGGATAAGACGGCTAATTCGCAACAAAGGTGATTCATGGACCAAATAAAATACATTTTGTACGTCTTCAGTGCGAATCATAGAGCAAATGTAATTTAAACAACACAAAAATATCGAGTTTATTTACTAACATAATTATGAACCAATCAGTAACGTAAATTGATGGTCACTAGTTGTCAAACGTATTCTACGGTGTTGCCATTGTCCATCAGACTAGCAGCAGGAAGGAAACGTTCGCTCAGCTGATGTGCAGAGCTGGGGAAGCTCACGCTTCGAAGATGCCACAGCATCGTCTGCCACCACTTCGTGGGAAATGAAATACCAAAAGTATAAATCGATGTGTTGTATTCGCAAATCTGTGGTTATGGCTTTGCGCTAAAGTGTGGTTATGGATAGTACGTATGCTGAGATTGCGAATCTGACATCATATATAAAGATAAGGGGAAATGAATTAGGCGTCCTCCATCTTCCGTAACATCAAATATATTTTAGTTATTCTATATTAAACAAACTGCGCAGAAAATTATTCACCACGTCATATCGCGAACCGCTGCTCCTTGCGCCGTCAGTTCGAATCCTTCCCCGCGCATGGATGTGTGTTAGGTTAGGTACGTTAAAGTAGTTTTAGGCCTACGAGACTGATGACCTAAGCAGTTTGTTCGCATAGTTCGTAGAGCCATTTTTTGACCTTTCGCATAAGTTTTCTTTACTTAAACAGCCCGATCTTTAGATTGTGTTGACAGAGAAGCTCACTTTTTTCACACCACCAAGGGACCGTAGACCGCAGGAAGTGCGATACATTTCCGCTTATTATGTCTATCCAACTCTTAAAATCTGTTACCCTCGAGTACAGGCAGACAGATAGACGATCAAGAAAGTGAGACTAGTAGGGTTCCATTTTCACCGATTTAGGTGACGAAATACTAACAACGAAAATAGCTATGACAGTTACTGAAGATGAGGGAAGCATAAATAATTCCCCCTACTCATTATACGAAATGTTCTAGTTGCAGTCGATACATCAGCATATTACTCCAAGCCACACTTTCGATCCAAATAAGGTTTACAGTAATACAAAAAAATCCATTTGCCTATACACGTGGTTATTCAGATCCCCGTATTAACGCCACCGAGTATTCCCATTGCTATATAGATCAAGAAGCACTTCAGGTAATGAACGTTTTCTGGCTGTGGCGAGTCTACTGGAGAATTCGAAACATTGTAGAATACATTTGCCAGCTATGTAGCCGTTTATTTCCTGCGGTTGTGCAGAATTATCCTACTAAATTTACTTGCTAATATCAGTATTTTGTTATTTCGGTAAACATCCCGAATGATTGTCACATAAGGGGTGGCATAAAAGTAGAAAATTCATGTTTCTGAGTCCAGAAAGCTCTATGCAACAGAGAATGCAGATAATTTTGCCATTTTCATTGCGAAATTGCCGGCTTATTCATGTCTGGGGTAATAATAGAGGGCTTTTTGCCTGAGTTCTCTGCTAATGTAGTGAAAGGTGTTTGGTACTACAAGGGTGGTCTGGTTTGTTTACGGTTCTGATCTCTACGGAGGCAGACAGACTATGAATAAAGCAATTTTAAGAGATTCTCGCCCCTCTAATACGTTTTATTGCTACCTTTGTTCTGTACTGGTGCCCCGTGGATGTCAATATGAAACTCTTGTAGAATTTCATACTTGTTATTGCCTACTTTTTCCGCTTCTGTCAATAACTGAATTGACTTAAGTGTGGCAGGGAATAATTTTTAACTGAATTTCGTTATGAATAATTACGCATTGCTAAATTTGCACACTTTCATGGTAGGTCAGCAGCGGTAATCCAGTATGACTTGTCTGAACGTTGACACAAACCGTTTTTCAGCCGAATGCGCATAATATTTTGCTAATTGGTAACGATCTGTGGTGCTTTGTCGTAGTAAAACAGTTATGCTATCTCGATAAGCTGAAATGCATTTTTATTAGTACAGTTCATACTATTTAGCGTTTCTTCTTTCATTCATATCTTGTATTTATATGTTGTGTTCAACACACTAATCAGCACTAATATAGTCTTACCCATGGTTGAAAACAGTCTGCCTAAGTTCGGATGGTTTTTCCATTTCACGTCTATGCATAGTATGTTGGTAGCACTTCATCGCCTTGCCTGTTATGCAGTATAGCAGACTTTAAAGCTGTGCAGAGCAGCATTGCGAGAAGGCGAGGGGTCTCGGTCGTTTTGTCCGCGACTGTACATGTGTTGGCCACATGAAATATTAAGCATGTATCTGGGTCATTTTTGTAACCAAGAATTATTCAAAATGTGAAGAATTTTAAACAAGTTTTTTAAACAAATTCTGGTTTTGTGAAAAATAACAGGATTGTAAATAAAATATTCCAACATATGTCAGAGACAGAGTACTAGGCCAGTGGCCAGAATTTCCGCAAGCCGAAGTCATAATATAAGTTGTGATGCTGTAAACTAAACAAAGTTTTGGAAATGGGCCACTCAGAAACCTAAGTTGTCGGAAATGGGTCAGAAGTCAAAATGAACACTACCATGAGCAAACCTGTCACTGAAGTGAAAGAACAGTTATATAGGGAGGAAAAATATCACCGTAAATACATTTTAATGCCTTTTGTGGATGTCCAAATATGCTGCATTATTGACAAAATAGCCATTTTGGTGAGGAGGACAGGAGCTATTACAGAAAATCTACCTCCTTGCATTTTCAGTATTTCCTGTTAATAATTTACATATTCCCATTGCTATCAACAATCAAAGTAAACCCATTAAGGATACAGGGTACTTATAAATGGTGGAAAAATCGAAAATTTTTGTGACTTTATTAAAGTCTATGGTCTTTCCTGAACGCACTGATATACACTACTGGCCGTTAAAATTGCCACACCATGAGGATGACGTGCTACAGACGCGAAATTTAACTGACAGGTTGAAGATGCTGTGACATGCAAATGATTAGCTTTTCAGAGCATTTGCACAAGGTTGGCGCCAGTGGTGACACCTACAACGTGCTTACATGAGGAAAGTTTCCAACCAATTTCTCATACACAAACAGCAGGTGACCAGCTTTGCCTGGTGAAATTTTGTTGTGATCCCTGGTGTAAGGAGGAGAAATGTGTACCATCACTTGTGTTCTTGCTACTTGCTACTTGTGTTCGTCAAGATCCAATGATTATTAGCAGAATATGGAATCGGTGGGTTCAGGAAGGTAATACGGAATGCCGTGCTGGATCCCAATGGCCAGGTAGCACTAGAAGTCGTGATGACAGGCATCTTATCCTCATGGGTGTAATGGAATATGCAGCCACACCTCGATCCCTGAGTCAACAGATGGGGACGTTTGCAAGACAACAACTGTCTGCACGAACAGTTTGACAACGTTTGCAGTAGCATGGGCTGTCAGCTCGGAGACCAAGGCTGGGGTTACCCTTGACGCTGCATCACAGACAGGAGCGCCTGCGATGGTGTACTCAATGATGAATCTGGGTGCTCGAATGGCAAAATGTTATTTTTTTTTTTGGATGAATAAAGGTTCTGTTTACAGCATCATGATGGTCACATCCGTGTTTGGCAACATCACGGTGGATGCACATTGGAAGCGTGTATTGTCATCACAATACTGGCATATCACCCGGCGTGATGGTATGGGGTGCCATTGGTTACATGTCTCGGGCACCTCTTATTCGCATTGACGGCATTTTGAACAGTGATGATACGTTTGAGATGTGTTATGACCTGTGGCTCTACCCTTCATTCAATCCCTGTGAAACCCAACATTTCAGCAGGATAATGCACAACCACATGTTGCAGGTCCTTTACGGGCCTTCCTGGATACAGAAAATGTTTGACTGCTGCCCTGGCCAACACATTCTCCAGATCTCTCACCAACTGAAAATATCTGGTCAATGGTGGCCAAGCAACTGGCTCGTCACAATACGCTAGTCACTATTCTTAATGAATGTATCGTGTTGAAGCTGCATGGGCAGCTGTACCTGTACATGCCATCCAAGCTCTGTATGACTCAATGCCCAGGCGCATCAAGCCTGTTATTACTGCCAGAGGTGGTTGTTCTGGATACTGATTTCTCAGGCTCTATGTACCCAAATTGCTTGAAAATGTAATCACGTCACTTCTAATGTAATATATTTGTCCAATGAATACCCATTTATCATCTGCATTTCTTCCTAGTGCAGCAATTTTAATGGCCAATAGTGTATATACATTATAGGGTTTCAAATTGAAATTTGGTATTCATATGTCATTTTTCAAGTTACGGTCATGTATATCACCACGCCCAATTTTTTCTGTTACAGAAACCAGTATTATTTCGAAAAGAACAGAACTTTCTGTTTTGAACAATTATACGCATGATGCATTGTATATGTTGGTAACAGTGAAGGTTTCTTGTGTCTGTAAATGTTTATCTTTGCTTCAGCAAAGCAAAAATAAATACAAGCAGTTTGTTCACGTGTTACTGAATGTTTGTTACCCAAGAGCTACATATATTTGTGGAACTACATATCCTTTAATGTGCAATAATTGCGAATTATGCCACACACCAAGAAATTCAATAAAAGGAAATTCCGTGGTAACCAGTTCACAAACAAATCAAGCCACACTGTTGAAAGTAACGTATGTATCAGTTCTTCAGAGAAAAAACTCCCAAATGGCATGCCTCCTGCTGATTCAAATTTTTGTGTTAACAATGTTGCTGCTTGTAGTGTATTTGTTGTTGATTATGTGGGCATCTTATCATCTTTGCTAAAGGAAGTTGCAAAACGTAAACAATGTGATCGTGTAGGCTGTCTGGAAATAAGTGAATAACACAGTAGCAGGAAGGGTTTAGTGTCAAATGTAGTTGTTCTGTGTAGATCCTGCAATAAATCTATCTCAAAAATGACTTTGAAAATTTATTTCAGATTCATATCAAATGAGTTATGCACAGTGTAGGCAATGTGTGCAATAGGAAAAGGAAAAATGGTTGCTCAAACGTTCTGTGGTTTGATGGACCTTCCTCCTCCTCCTCCCAGTAGGTTCAAATACATAAAAATACTTTTAGGTTCACTGACTCTTGTGGCTAAAGCATCTATGAAACTTGCAGTAGAAGAAACTTGTAATGGTCGCCTAGTCGTTGATATTGCTAATTGCTGTAATCGCACTATTTCACTCCCATTTACGGAGCTTGTTAGTACTTGATGTTTGGTTGGCGCCATTAAAATGCGTTGTAGTAATCGCTGCTGCTTGCTGGATCGCTGCTGTGTCTCGATGCTGATGCTGGCTCTAAATCTGGTTGTCTAGGGTTAAAAACATGAGGTCCCGTGTTTTTTATGTGCTTTTGATGATAAAGAACGAGCGAAACCAACAAATATGTAAACCTCAAATATTTATTACTCTGGTGGCCATCTTAATTCCACTGTCCACCAAAGACCATGACACAAGACAAAGTAGTATTTCCGTTGCATGTTCTTTGCATTGTTTATCCACCTCAAACAATAACACACAAACACACAAACACACTCTACCAAAGTGACATTCCGACTGCCTCCTCGACCCTTCTTGCTGCTTGTATTTATAACATTGTCAAAGAACTACTAAAAAGAGATATCGTTTATAAGTCACATGTACATCTGTTATCAAAATTTGTGCAGATAAGTTATTAATTTGCATCGAGTGACATAATTTAACATGTTATGAAAATGACAGGCAGATTTGTTGACTTGACAGAATAATTCTTTGTTACAAAAAGGCCATTTTTTAGAAGTTTGTCAATTGACTTCTCTAATTTGCATAAATAAGTAATTAACATTAATTATTAAGAATTACATTGGTTTTCGTCTAAAACAGGATTGATTTAGTGAATACTGAGTGAAACCGCTCCTAGTAAACAAATAGGTTTCACTGAGTGATTTTTATTTAAGGAGATCCATAATACCTAATTTGGCCACTATTTTTCGTACTTCATATTAATTATTTAAGATAAACTGAGTGTTTTTACATGATGACATTTGCTGTATCAGTGATCAAGTGATATTAACTTTTGTGTGGGTCAGTTATTCAGTATAATTTAATGGGTTGACTGTTTATGGAGACATGTTGTGCAATCATTGTTAACATACACAATAACTCTTCTATAATCATAAATACTCGTTAAACTGGTTGAATTTGGATGGTATCACTTACTTCATTAATGTAAAGCCTTTAATATGTTCCGTTACAAACTGTAAATATTAGTGGAACTAGGGATAATGCTGTTGCACCTGATGGACATGGCAATGTCGAGGACATCGTTCCATGAATGGTGTTTTAAGTGGTACTTCTCTGGAGAATGGAAAATTTGTTGATGTCGAGTGCTTATCTAAGTATTGCCACACCTGCCATGGTAGTACTGACGGACATATTGAACATCAGTGTATTAAGAATTATGGTGGTGCCACTGGAGGTATGGAGTGTGATGTAGCTCTAAAAATATTTCAGAGGTTGGTTCCCATTTATAATGTTAGATATATGAAGTAACTAGGTGATGGGGACTCTAAAGCATTCAATAAAATTAATTTTGTTACCAAGGTATCACATGGAACTCTTTAGAGTGTTGTGGACATGTGCAATACAGGATGGGTACTAGATTGAGGAAGCTAAGAAGGAAAATGAAAGGAAAGCTGCTAATGGGTGGAAAATCTCTCTCTGGCCAACGCAGACTAAAAGAAACTGAAAGTGACATTCTTCAGAGTTATTATGGACAGCCCATTAGATGTATTGCACCTCTGAATGATGTTATAGCACAGAGAAAAGCTGTATGGGCCACTTACTTTCATACATTGTCCACAGATGACCTCCCTGTTCACAGACTATGCCCTAAAGGAGCATATTCTTGGTGTGGTTACCAAAAAGCAAAAGAAAGTGGTCAAATATACCATCATAAGCATTCTCTTCCTGAGCCTGTTATGAATTAAATAAATCCAGTTTTTACAAAGTGGAGTGACCCTGTTTTGCTTTGTAAATGTCTTCATGAGGGCACTTGGAATACAAATTAATGTTCCGACCATTGCATATGGGAAAAATTACTCAAGAACGTTTTTGTAGGACTAAATACATTAAAAGTTGGTGTACTAGATGCAGTGATATGTTTTAGTGATGAAGTGATAGGAAGGTTGGAAGTCCTGAGAAATTTAGGCATAAAATGTGGCTCTAATATTGAAGATCAAGAGCTAAATCTTTCAGCTTCATCCACCGATTGCCTGTCACATGCAAGCAATTGAAGTTACCAAAGAAGCAAAAAGTGCTAAAAGAAATGCCAAGGGGAAGCTTGAGGATGAATAAATGCTGCAGGACCATGACTATGCTTCAGGAAAGTTCTGCGGCATGGTTTAGTTGGACTTATAACTTCATTCACGATTTTGCGCAAGTTGTATTTTTCAGAATTCATATACAAATATTCCCTAAAGTTTATATAGCATTGCTCTAATTTTTCCCTGTAAATTGCAATAGTCCATATGTATGTAGTAGACCTAAGCTTTAGCAGAATCAACTGTTGTTGTTGTTGTTGTTGTTGTTGTCTTCAGTCCTGAGATTGGTTTGATGCAGCTCTCCATGCTACTCTACCCTGTGCCTTCTTCATCATCTTTACTGCACCCTACATCCTTCTGAATCTGCTTAGTGTATTCATCTCTTGGTCTCCCTCTACGATTTTTACCCTCCAATACTAAATTGGTGATCCCTTGATGCCTCCAAACATGTCCTACCAACTGATCCCTTCTTCTAATCAAGTTGTGCCACAAATTCCTCTTCTCCCCAATTCTATTCAATACCTCCTCATTAGTTATGTGATCTACCCATGTAATCTTCAGCATTCTTATGTAGAAACACATTTCGAAAGCTTCTATTCTCTTCTTGTCTAAACTATTTATCATCCGTGTTTCACTTCCATACATGGCTACACTCCATACAAATACTTTCAGAATCGACTTGCTGACACTTAAATCTATACTCGATATTAACAAATGTCTCTTCTTCAGAAACACATTCCTTGCCATTGCTAGTCTACATTTTATATCCTCTCTACTTCGACCATCATCAATTATTTTGCTCCCCAAATGGCAAAATCCCTTTACTACTTTATGTGTCTCATTTCCTAATCTAATACCCTCAACATCACCCGAATTAATTCGACTACATTCCATTATCCTCGTTTTGCTTTTGTTGATGTTCATCTTATACCCTCCTTTCAAGACACTGTCCATTCCGTTCAACTTCTCTTCCAAGTCCTTTGCTGTCTCTAACAGAATTACAATGTCATCGGCGAACCTCAAAGTTTTTATTTCTTCTCCATGGATTTTAATACCTACTCTGAACTTTTCTTTTGTTTCCTTTACTGCTTGCTCAATATACAGATTGAATAGCATTGGGGAGAGGCTACAACCCTGTCTCCCTTTCATGTCCCTCGACTCTTACAACTGCCATCTGCTTACTATACAATTTGTAAATAGCCTTTCGCTCCCTGTATTTTACCCCTGCCACCTTCAGAATTTGAAAGAGTATTCCAGTCAACGTTGTCAAAGGCTTTCTTTAAGTCTACAAATGCTAGAAACGTAGGTTTGCCTTTCCTTAATCTTTCTTGTAAGATAAGTCGTAGGGTCAGTATTGCCTCACATATTCCAACAATTCTGCGGAATCCTAACTGATCTTCTCCGAGGTTGGCTTCTACCAGTTTTTCCATTCGTCTGTAAAGAGTTCATGTTAGTATTTTGCAGCTGTGACTTATTAAACTTATAGTTCAGAAATTTTCACGTCTGTCGACACCTGATTTCTTTGGGATTGCAATTATTATATTCTTCTTGAAATGGGAGGGAGGTGATGAAAGAACTGGAACTACAAAGATTTGATGTGCTACAGAAGCAGAAAAAAATGCTCCCTACAGTTTTCTTTCGTTACAGTGGGCAAACAGGTAACCAGTGTGAAAGATAAAAACACATATAATCTTTTACACCTGCACAAATATCACGACAGAACACTTTGCATACTTGTGACTGGCCTGTTAAGCAGAAATAGAGAATAACATCAAAGTCACATGACAGTGACCATGTGTTCACTTTACAAGCTCTCTCCCCAAAACCAAAATCACACACATAGAAAAGGATTTTCTTACTTTCACAACTATGACCCTGAACAGTGAATGTACGACATCTTCAGGACTGCAATTAAATTCCTCCATGCATCGGAAGTCTTGTCCTTCATGGCATTAGATCCACATTCCAACGTTCAGGTTGTCACTATTCATGGGTTGTATAAGCAACCAGTTTATCAAAATTACTATACAGTTAAGATTAGTCAGTTGCTTCAGAATATCATCAAAGCTATCAAACAATCTGCAGTGTGTGATGTAGCTGTGACTTATAATATAGTGTAAAAATATGTAATAAAACAGTTTCTGAATCCGGCGGGTAACAGCAAGAGCATATGGGTTTCCTTCAACGTTCATTTGTTGAAATCTTACTGGAGCGAGTACACTGACAGGCATTTTATTATGTAATAGTTTGAAAATTAGAAAGTTTCTCCATCATGCTGTTTGTTAATACCAAAAGACTGACTTAACAATAACGCACCAGATTACCAAAATGTACTTTAGTGTAAGTAGATGACAATGCAGAAAGGATGGCATCATGTATATCTTCATGACTAGTAGTTCAGTGCTTGGAGTATCTTCTATGCAAGGACACAATTGGAGTTGTTCAATATATCAAAGATGTCATTGATTCCAGACCTCCAAATGATAAATGTTAACCTCCATGTACTGGATTTGGAATCAATATTACTACAATACAGGAGAATACTATAAAAGAGATCCTTGGAAATGTTCAACTAATCTAGTTAGCGATGACAGACTGTTGCTTTCAAAAAAATGTTTCATTACCGCCTTTAAGTCTTTCTTTGGTCTTTTTGAAAGCCAAAAGTACCATGAATGACAATTATAGATGAAGTTACAGGCTAAATCAACATTACTTGTCATCAAAATCAGGAAATAATTTTTATAATAATTCTATGCCGTTCGGTTTAAGTATCTTACCACCTTGCATAAGGAGACGTACTCTGTTTCTACATGACACCTCAACATTATCAACTGTTGAGTGGTACTTAAGATAAGTAAATAAATTAGAGAAATTAGAAAATAAATGAAAAACTTAGTTCAGTTTAGAAGAATTACACACTGGCAAACAACGGACAAAGTAGCAGTGGGAACGGCCAGCACTTGCAAGTCAGCATAGCAAATTCAGGAGAAGTTGTCAATGCAGCCGTCAGGGCATCGCCCGGCTGGCTCACATCAAGAAGATTCTTCGAGAAGGTTTTCATGTGACAGAAGAAGCCATCGCGCTACCCACATAAGCGGGCGCTGTCGATTCAGCCATCAGGGCATCGCCCGACCGGCTCACATGTTTCTCAGTTATCACATGTGAGCAAAGGCCCTCACCTATATTCCAAGAGCCAATGACCGACATTAAGAAGATTCTTCGAGAAGCTTGTCAACGTGACAGAGGAGGCAATGACCGTGAAGTCGTTCACCTCCAGTAGACTGAAGTGAATAAATACGCGAGACGCAGTGGGCCCGAGGGACGAGAGACTAAGAAGACGATGAAGTGAAGCAGCGTAGCAGTAGTTTTCAGTCAGTTTTGGTGCTGAAGACCGTCATGCAAGAAGAGACTGCATCATGCATAGACAGACCAAGTCCGCCGCTGTAATGGAATAGCAGGCAGCAGCCACGGCGCCAGAAGACAGAAGTTAAAAGGTATTTGAAGTCTGATTTTTACATACCCTGGTGACTCGTGAGGACGGGAAGGAGACGGCCTCACATCAGCAGTCACCTGTGAACTGGGACGAAGATCTGACAGCCGAAGACTGGCAAGAGGGAGTCCATTGTTAGAGTCCGGGACACGGGCCTTCCTCCGCTGCGCCGCTCCGCTGGCCAACGCACAACACACGCGGCCGCTTAGAGAAGAGAAACACTGGGACGCCACATCCAAGGTATCACCATCCAATGCACGACTTCGCCCGCACTAATTAAACGGGCCACCTCGCGCTGTGCATCTCCAGTCAACTGGGTGAGACGGCGACACGAGATACACACTGCCACGCATAATCAGATGCCGCCGCTGCCGCAGCAGAAGGCTTCGCAAACGACACAGCTGCCGCTCTGAGCCAGAACATCGAGTAAGGAAACAGTTATACAAAACTTTCAATAAAAGTTATCTGATGTAAAAATGCTGTTTCATTCTACCTCATACTCAAGCCAAGGAAAAACCCACCCTGCCCACATGTTGTTAAGAAAGAAAAATTTATTTATTTATTATTTTCACCCTGACATAATGCTTTAGAATCAAATGCCCGTTGCAGTAATGCTCATCCTGACAATTGACTAGCATCAAAAGAGAAAATCCAGTTACATTTAGGAGCAGAAGTGTTACACAACATATATCGTATTCTTGTACTATTCTGCTACATCAATTGATCAGCTACCACACAAATGCCACAGGTGGCATGTACCATGACACTATTATGCCTGACCTTTTGGGCTATTCAAATAATTTGGTCAGTGCTGTTTATGAGATACCTCCTCTTGAGACACCGTCAATACTAACCTTGTTCAGGATGCATACTCTTGCTTTATAAGTTCGTGAATCATCTCAATTATGAACCGTGAATCAATGTCAGGATTAACTCTCAAATACTGATTTCGTATGTACAAAATGTTTCCGATGTCTGGCATGAGGGGAGTGTGGCAGAAGCCAGACGTTTTCTGCATGTGAGATAAACACCCATTGTAAAATTTGAAGAGCTTTTACTGTTGATGTTTAATGATTGAAATCTGATCAATATCTTTCAGATGTAAAAGAATTTTGTAACACTGAAATGATATTGACCAATGAATAGCCAGCTGATACATGTAAGTCTTCTACTAGAATCTGGAGAGCGCTCTGCTATGAAGTGCTGTGCCATGATTGAATTTTTACTTGGCTGTGCCAATATATTCTGACATCTTCCCTGGCAACTCAGGAAACAGAGGAAAGCAGGCAAGCTGCAGTAATAGAGCGGAGTTTCAGTTTAGGGAGACCGTTGAAATTGTAATTATGTCCAGATTATGGAACAGGTTGCTGCATACCATATGAGCTGGGCTGTCTGAGATTCCTATGGAGCAAAATATCTTAGGAGGGAGGCACTGTCATTCTGTTGACCATACACAATTAAGCAAGAAAGTGTAACTCAGATGCAACAGCAATATGCTGACACTACAAAATACAGTAGCGAGAGTGACTGGAAAGTAAAGTTGGGTCATCACGGAGCATTCAGAAAAGCTGAGCAGATGGACAAAGCAGACCAGATGCATAACTAACACATAGAAGCCTCCCATAAGCACTACTCATTTCCAGTACAGTTACTCAGTCAGCAGCAAAGCAGGCTGGAAGAGCGACTTATATCTTTCTGCTGTCTACTTGTCAAGCTGTTTATGTGATTCTGTGAAAGAGCAGGCCCCATTGTAGAGACTGATGCTGTTTAATGCAAGTTGCATAGTAGTCATGTAGATGTAGATCGATGACATGCTGCAGTAAGTGCTTGCCAGAGGGTTCTTTGAACCATGTTCGCATTGTTTCTGTACCGTTCCAATCTCCAGCAGCACATAGGAAAGACGAATGCTTAAGTGACATCAGAGTCCACATGGAAATATTTAAGTTATTAGAACTTCAATTTCTCTGTACTTATGTGGGTGTCAACCAAATATTTCCACATTTCTACATAAATCTCCCTTCAATGAAAAAAGCATTTTTTTAATGATTGCCATGACAATTACCATATCAGTGAATCTCTCTCCGCCTCACCTACCCCCTCCACCCTATTTCACGATATTACAAAATGAAGTGGCCTTTTTAAACTTTTTCGGTGTACTCAATCAGTCTTATCTGACAAGGATCACATAAACCACAAGAATACTCTGGTGTCTACTAAATGTTCTAGCAATAAAATACAGTCTTTGGCTTGGCTTCTGAACAACATTACCATTTTAATTTAAGTTGTTCAGAACAACATTATCGTTTCAATTTAAGTTGTTCAGAACTCAAAAGCCTACGTATCTAGTATAACTGACAACCTTTAGATTTATGTGGTTTCCTGTGTAGTTGAAATTTAACAGACTTCTTTTAGTGCTCATGTGGATGACCTCACACTTTTTTTTTTTGGGTCACATTGCCACTCTTCACACCATACAGATATTTAGACTAAATAATTTTGCAATTGATTTTAATACTGTGATGCCTTCCTTAGACAGTAAATATCAGCATCATCTGCAAACAATTTTAAGAAGACTGCTCCTAAACCATTTATATAGCTTAGGAACAGTAGAGCACCTATTACACTTCATTCAGGAATGCCGTATATCACTTGTGACCGTTCTGACAGGAAATCAAGAATCCAGCCACAGAAATGCAATGTCACTCCATATGCACACAATCTGCTTAGAAGCCGATTATAAGGAATATTATGCAAAGCCTTTTGGAAATCTACAAATACGGAATCAATTTGAGATGCCTGGTTGATAGCACTTGTCAGCACAGATTCAGAAAATACCCTTCTTGTGAAAGAGAACTAGCTCTTCACCCTCAGGAAGTAATGCACAATGTTTGAACATAGTATTAGTTCAAAAACCTTACTGTGAACAGAAGTCACAAATATGGGTCAGTGATTCATTATATTACTCTTATTTCCTTCCCTGATTAGTGGGGTGACCTGTGGGGCTTTCGTTGAGTGAGTGCTTATATATGATTATGCGGATACAATAGCTCAATAATTGGTACTCTAGGTGATATAAGTGATATATAATCTGGACTGGGGGACTTGGTTTAGTGAAGTGGCTGAAGTCACTTAATGAAGACAAGGGTACCTACTTTTAAGTTATTCATACTAGAAGCAGCTCTTGACTCAGATTCTAGGTAATTTAATTCAGTTTCTTTGCTGAAGGCTTTTTGGTGTCCATGATGAGTCACGAAATACTGTTTGGAGGCCTCCACCCTGAGGGACCCAGGTAAACATATGGGGACATACAGCTGTTCTATCTTCATTACAATTAGGTGAACCATATTGTCTGTCAACCTCCAGATCTTTAGTCACCCACTTCCAAAGCCGCCAGCTGCCTCTGAGAGCACAGGTGTACCTATCTTGAAATGAGATAGTATTTGTGTGTGTGTGTGTGTGTGTGTGTGTGTGTGTGTGTGTGAGTGAGTGAGTGAGTGAGTGAGTGAGAGAGAGAGAGAGAGAGAGAGAGAGCGCATGCACACGCTAGATGTGGCGTAATTTGTTCAGCAACTCTCTCACACACACACACACACACACACACACACACACATACAAACACTCACTCACTCAATATGAATGTCTTTCAACCAACTCCAACTCCACACTCCACAATCCACACTCCACAATCTGCTTTCCTCTTCTTCTTCCTGTGTGACAAGGCAAAAATAAGCAGGTTTGCAAGCTCATTTCTATTGTGTTCAATCAGTACCGGAGGGTAGCATAGTGGTGTAGGTACTCAATACCAACTGAAGTACTTAAAATCTCAAAGCAAATTCAGAGAGGTTGCCTCGAGTGAGAGAATGGCCCATTACCTGTGGGACAAGTGCAGTTGGTGGCAATGCTCTTCCTTCCCATTGCCCCATAAAGTCTTTGGCGTGCTGACGGCCAAAGCTGAATGGGACCAGTGAGTGTGTACTACATTTTGCAGAGCTCTGCAGTCTTCTAAGAACCAAGCTTCAATAATTCAGAATAAGTTATTCCTGTTACTAGATAGAATTGATGAGACTAGGAGATGCATGTATTTAATTCAGATGTTTACTACATTTGTTTGTATGAGCTATGACCATCGAGACCAACCACTATGTGGTACCTCAGCTAAAATGATCTAACAGTGTTTCCATGTTCACTAACCTCACTGATACATAGAATATAAGTGATCAGTTGCTTCTCTAAGAAATCATAGTTCAAATGATCAATGTCCAATGAGCAGCATCTTACCGCCTCATGTTTACGAAAATATCTGTGTACTCGCCTTGCTTAAAATGAATCTGCATAAAATTCACAAAGGTTCCAGTGATACCATTCAGGACTATGTGGGTCCAATATTTTAGATTTTATTATCTGTTGAGTGATAATGTATGGACACAAAGAAATTTGTTCTGCTTTTCTCCATCAGTGTGATCAGTGTACATTATGAAACCTTTTTATTGTGATTATCATCTGCTTCGTAGCTCACAAATCAGTTCTTTCTTGAAAGAGCAGAATGCAAAGTTAGTCATAACTCAGTCAGTAAGGAATTCATTGTGTGTTTAGAGTGTTTGGAAGATCCTTCAATAATTATTATAAACCAGAATATAGGTGAAAAAATTTTCAATAACTTATACTCCCACTATTCCCAATTCTTATCACATATATGATGTAAGAATCTGTTGTGGACTTGAAAATGTTAAGTTTGTTTTGTTATGGGAAGGTCACTTAGTTATGGGAATAGCCTAGCCCCTTCCCCAATTATTAAATTAGCAATTTCTGATTGCTCACGTCATCAACTTTGAGATCCACTAGCATGGCATTCATGTCGGATAATGTGATACTGATGCAAGTATCTGTCGTGTGACAATAATTTATTGTCTATTAATTCTCGGGGCACGAGTGACAGAACAGCATTCAGGCATCTTAAGTGTGCCCACGACAACCGGATGTATCTTAATGTTGCAGATTCAATTGTTACTGCATGCCAAAAACACACAAGTTAATCAAAACTAGATCCCAAGTTTAAAAGCCACGACCTGTCATAACAAATTGGAGGTGTAGGCGATGAAGTGTTCAAACCTGCGCAGTATAAATGAAAGATGAGACACAAAGGTACATAATATTTCAGGGACCAAGCCTGCATGGAATATACCCAGTAACTGAGGCACACTTTCACTTTCAACGTGTCAGCTTTGTAGGGCTGACTGGTCTGGTGCCATTACACAGCCAGAGCTGATGCTGCTGCCACTCGTCTCAGTCACCGTGTATCGGGTGGATGCTTCCTGTCACTGTCCCAGCCTGGAGTGTAGAAACGTCAACCGTTGCACAGTTTTGTATCTTAATTCTGTTTCACTAATTCCCATGGGTGTCAAATGGGAATCCACTCACCACACCTGGTGTGATGGTTGGACAGCCTCCTGAACCCAGCCAGCCTTCAGAGCGCACCCTATGTAATGTCCAGCCCCATGGACAGTACATCTGGTAAAAGCAGTCTTCTGGCATCAGAGGCAACTTCTGCCTCACCTCACAGCCAGCGCTACGCTACGCTTTTGTGACTGATTCTTGGTTTTGGCATTCTTTTCTGTGTTAGGTGAATGCTCTACGGGCTAATTGTGCTTGTAAGTTTAAAAATCTCTTAATGCTATCGGCATTCAGTTAGGTGTCAATGCTGCAGTTAGTTTGCGCACTGGTTGTGTTGAACAATGACAGTGCCAGTTACACTGTACCGTGGCCTGACAAGATTCAGAGCACTGCTGCACACTAAGATTAAACCTTACGTGTAGTACTTGTAGGAGCATCGGCTATAGTCAGTCCCTGCTTGTTTGTTTACTGTGGTGATGCAGTATATTTACTATATTATCAAATGTAGGTTGCACAAATAATGTAAATGTGAATCGAATTTTTGAATGTGTGAGTAGAATGGCTACATCTTTCAACAAATCTGCAGTGGAGCAGTAATATCACATCCGCAAAAGAGCAGTAATATTGCACCACAGGAGCCCGTTGGGATTTTGCTAGCCGTTAATGAGTGTTGGCAAGCTGAGCCGGTACACTCACTGAATATCACTATCACACCTATAAATACTGTTGCAGCTAATTTTGTTGCCTTTTTTTGTATAAATTAACTGACAATGTATCGGTATTTATTCGTGATTTGAAAGCCGCCTCTAACTAAGCCATATGCAATCATGTTTCATCAGGCTGGTTTGCAAAGTTATGGTTGAATGGTGACTCAAAGATAAACATAATGTACCTTGAGAGATTGATTAAGGAACAGGCATCTGAACAGATTATTAAAAGGCTTTACCAACTGTATTGCAAACAGTTGAGTGTGACACTTTCTAGAGAACAGCTCATGAGTTTGATTCCATTTCTGTGACAGTCAGTAGATGCATTTTCTGACATAATTATGAAGGTCAATAAACAACTCTAAGCATTAAGGTAAAATGCCGAAACCGCTAAGATTTATTCTGTTGGAGGCTGGATCCTGGATGTATTTTTTTTACAAGCATTTCCAGGCGATATGTTGCGACTACATGATATAGGTTGTGTGGAGTGGGAGACAATGATGTGGTGTCATTGGGATCAACATGGCTCAGTTTCATTGTTGGTGTATGAAATTTTCGGGACCAGATGGAAGTACTGCCACTAGTTGCTGATGGATACTGTGTTGTCCTTAAGCTATAATTTCTGGATATGGGGCAACAGTCCAGCTGCGAATGACCACTGCTAGTGTGACATTGTCACAAGTTTCAACTATGATGCAAGTGGTACCAAATACACTGCAGATGTGTAGACTGCAGTTCAGTTTATACAGTATGATACCGACAGATACAGAATTGATAGTCTTGGTGAATATGCATAGTGACCTATCAAGTGAAGATGATGAGTACTGTGGAGCTGTTGGAATCCACTAAAGAGATGAATACATTGTATATTTTCTGCGTGGTAGTATAGCAAGCATAAGACAATAGGTCAAGCTTGTATATGTTGTGACTCGCCGATCATTCAAAGCGCCGCCGCGCAATTACGCGCATCCTCTATGTGCGGCGCTGTCTGCCAGCCATGCAGCAGCTGCGCTACCTAAGCGGCCAGCCGAGCAGCGGCCGATCGACTGGGACTGAGTGCTCATTCGAATGCTAACGTGTACACATGTCTTGCTTGTCAACTGACTCTGTGACTTATATGCGTTGTGTCGTTCTGAAATATATCTGTTAAACTTGACGTTATAACAATTGGCTACGAGGTAGTGGATTTTTCCTTTTCACCGTGGACCCACAGGGTTCCATGGCTACTGTCGAGCAACTATTGCAAAATCTCCTTGAACAGCAAATGCTTCTCACGGCGGCGATTCGCGATTTCGTCGCGGCGTCAAATGCGGTGCGTTTCTCGTCGTTCGCTGTACCTCCATTTCCTCCTTACGACGAGACGGCGGAAGACTGGTCTGATTATGAAAAACGTCTTCGACAGCACTTCTTGGCATTTCATGTCACGGACGAACAACCATGCAAGTCTCTGTTCCTTTCCTGGATTTTACCGCAAATGTATCGGTTGTTTTCGCAATTGGCTCCTTTGAAGGATCCTGCATCTTTGTCCTTTGCTGAAATGTGCTCACTTCTGTCTGTCTATTTACAAAAGCAAACGCATGTGGTAGCCTCTCGTGTTGACTTTTATCGTTGTCAAAAACAGCCACATCAATCCTATCGCGCTTGGGCTGCTGAACTTCACGGCCTCAGTCGAAAGTGTCAATTTGTTACCGACGTCCACAAAGAATCCTATGCCGATTCCATGGTACGTGATGCTATTATCCGGTCGGCGCCCCACAAAGAATTTCGGCAACGTGCCCTTCAGTTGGCGAATCCGACTCTAGATGAAGTTGTCTCCATTCCGCAGTCTTTTGAAATTTCTCGCGCCACTGGGGCGCAAATAGAGGCGTGGGGTGATGTCGGGGAAATACAACCTCCGTGCGCTGTTGACAACGCGCGCGGCGCGTCCCCGCCGGCCGACGTGGCCGCAGTGCGCTCCCACGCGCAGCCTCGGCCTAGCCGTAAACAACCCGCTAAGAAACTGCAGCAAAACCCCCGGCAACTTCCTTCATGTCCGCGGTGTTTTACGAAACATTCACGCGAGGATTGTCCCCAACTTTGGGCTGCGTGTCAAATTGCAAAAAGAAATGTCATGTGTCTCCCGTTTGCAAATCCGACCGCATACATGATGTTCATGAACATGACGCTGATTCTGATTCTGTGTTGTCTGGCAATTGCACTTCTTCCCTTTCAGGGACGTTATTCCTCACTGACCAAATCCTTGGTCGAGATGTTCGCATGCAAGTGGATACCGGTTCTGCTGCCACTATAATTAATTTTCAGATGTATCTTCAGTTGGGTTCTCCACTCCTGTCACCTGTCACTCGGCAATTACAGACGTACAATAAACAGAAGATTTCTCTCTTGGGACAGTTTAATGCTGAGGTATCTTACAAATCTGTCGTTTGCACTGTTCCCATATTTGTGGTCGACCAGAGCGACGCAGAAAATCTTTTTGGTTTCGATGCCTTTCGCGTTTTTGGGTTCTCCATAGATGACTGTCAATATTGTCTCTGATGCTATTCCTTATGCTCAACTGGATTCCTTGTCGACGGCATTTTCGTATCTTTTTTCTCCTGGCTTAGGCCGTGCAAACGACTTTGAAGCTCATATCATGCTCAAACCCACTGCTCGGCCTACGTTTCTTCGGGCTCGGCCCATTCTTGTGGCCCTTCGTGATCGGGTAAAATGGGAGTTGGATCGTCTCACCACTTCAGGGGTCTTGCTTCCTGCCAGTGAGTGGTCCTCTCCTGTCATTGTCGTTGTTAAGCCAAATGGTTATATTCGTCTCTGTGGCGATTTCAAAGCCACTGTAAATGCTCAATGCCCCATCGACACTTACCCTATGCCCCGTCCTGAAGAACCGTTCCCTAAACTTGCTGGAGGCCAGTATTTTTCTAAAACTGACCTGTCAGAAGCTTATCGTCAACTTCCTCTCGACACTGCTTCCCGTCAGTTTCTGGTCCTTAACACGCCTTTCGGCCTCTATCAATACCAACGCTTGCCATTCGGGGTTGCTAGCGCCCCTGCTCTCATTCAGCGATTCTTGCAACAATTATTGCTCCCTGTCCCTGGGTGTATCAATTACATGGACGATATTGTTGTCACTGGCTCCAACACTGAAGTACATCTTTAAAATCTCCGCACACTTTTTCATGTCTTACAGACTGCTGGTCTTAAGTGTAATCAGAAATCACAATTTTTTCGGGCATCTATCATGTACTTGGGGT
This sequence comes from Schistocerca piceifrons, assembly GCF_021461385.2. Classification (NCBI taxonomy): domain Eukaryota; kingdom Metazoa; phylum Arthropoda; class Insecta; order Orthoptera; family Acrididae; genus Schistocerca; species Schistocerca piceifrons. Next base: position 1,244,181 of record NW_025728224.1, read on the forward strand.
TTCAACTCTCTCGGGATGGTATTCGTCCGCTTCAGCAAACTGTCGCTGTGATCGATGCCCTTCCTCGCCCTACATCTGTTAAGGAACTGCAGGCCTTCTTGGGGAAAATAGCATACTATCACAAGTTTTTACTGTCTACGGCTTAGGTGGCTCAGCCGATGCATCGCCTGTTGCATAAAAACGTGCCTTTTCACTGGTCCGCGTCATGCGAAGTGGCTTTCCAGACAACAGAAGAAGGAGTAAAACTGTTGAAGGTGCTTGTGAAAGAAGCCCAGCTGGCTTTCTTGCTTTCTTTAATAATTCGACGACACTGAGCACGTAATCGTTTATAATTGATACAATTCGCCACTGTAGGGTGGCGTTTAAAGGTGCGTAAAGCACGTTGACGAGCACGTAAAGCGTCTCTACACGCTGCAGTCCACCAGGGGACCAGTACGCGACGTGGAGAAGAAGTAGGGTGAGGGATGGAATATTCAGCAGCAGCGAGAATGACTTCCGTGAGGTGTGCGACCTGACGATCGCAGCTTGTGAAGGTTTGATCCTGAAAGGTCGCCCTGGAAGAGAAGAGGCCCCAGTCTGCCTTGGAGATGGTCCAACTAGATGAGCACGGAGAGGGGGTATGCTGCTGGAGATGGATAACACACGGGAAGTGGTCGCTCGAATATGTATCAGAAAGTGCATACCACTCAAACCGGCGTGCAAGTTGGGGAGTACATATAGAGAGGTCTAAATGGGAATAGGTGTGAGATGTGTCCGAAAGAAAAGTAGGGGCGCCAGTATTGAGGCAGACAAGATTGAGCTGGTTGAAAAGGTCTGCTAACAGGGAGCCCCTGGGGCAGGATGCTGGAGAGCCCCAAAGGGGATGGTGGGCATTGAAGTCTCCAGTTAACAAAAATGGTGCAGGTAGCTGAGCAATAAGTTGCATCATGTCTGCCCTGGTAACGGCAGATGACGATGGAGTGTAAATGGTACAAATGGAAAATGTAAAAGTGGGGAGAGTAATGCGGATGGCAACTGCCTGCAGGCCAGTGTGCAACGTGATGGGATCGTAGTAAATATCATCCCGGACCAGCAACATAACCCCTCCATGAGCTGGGATACCTATCACAGGGAGTAGGTCAAAACGCACAGAGGTGTAGTGTGCCAAGGCAATTTGATCGCATGGGCGTAGCTTCGTTTCCTGGAGGGCTACGATGAGCGGACGGTGCAAGCAGAGCAGCAACTTCAAGTCTTCACGATTGGAGTGAATGCTGCGAATATTCCAGTGAATAAGTGCCATCGTAAGAACAAAAGGAAGATGAAAGAAGGGGTCACCTCGAATGCCGCTGAGGGCCTGGCTTCGAGCGAGCACTGCCGCCGCTATCAGTAGGCGGACAGTCATCGTCCATTGGGTCTATAGGTTCATCGGCCATCTTGGGAAGATGGCCGGGAGGGGGAGCTTCCTCCGCCGGTGAATGGGCAGATATTCGGCTACCAGCGGTGAGGCCAGGCGAAACGGATGACGGCCTGGGGCGGCAACCGCTGGGTGGTGCAGGAGAAGAAATGCGCCGTGGCGGAGAAGGAGACCTGTGCTTCCTATGAGCCTTCTTGGAAGGACGTTTGGTGGAAGTACCGGTCGAAGGCTGGGAGGTCCAAGTACGTAGGAAGTCTGCACGGGATGGTTCCTTCTTGAAGGCCCATGCATCTGACTTCTGGGTCTTCGTCTTGGCAGAAGCTGATGAAGGTGCTTGTGTCTGAGGGGAGACGGGAGGAAGAGGAGACGTCGACCGGGCGATCTTAGCACTGGCCGAACGGACGACCGTGGTGCTGAAGGTCAGATCGTATGTCTGGGTTGCCACCTCCCTGGTAATCTGAGGAGAGGCGAGGACAGTACTGTATTTCCCCACTGGGAGCAGCGTGGGCTTCCTACTAGCCAATAGCTTGCGAGCAGCCGAGGTGGACACTTTCTCTTTGACCCGAATTTCTTGGATACAGCGTTCATCCTTATAGACAGGACAGTCGTGGGAGGATGCGGCATGGTCACCCTGACAGTTCACACAACGAGGAGACGGAGGTGGACAGTCACCCTCATGGGCATCCCTGCCACAAGTGACACGTTTAGCCGCATTGGAACAAGACTGTCGAGTGTGATTGAAACGCTGACACTGGTAGCAGCGCGTAGGTGTCGGGACATAGGGGCGAACAGAAATAATCTCGTAGCCCGCCTTGATGCGCGATGGCAGCTTAACACTATCGAAGGTCAAGAAAAGTGTCCGGGTCAGTACAAGGTCATTTTTGACCTTTTTCATGACCCTATGGACAGCCGTCACGCCCTGCTCAGCGAGGAAAGATTGAATCTCCTCGTCAGTCAATCCGTCGAGGGAGCTAGTATAGACCACACCACGAGACGAATTCAAAGTTTGGTGAGCCTCCACCCGCACAGGGAACGTGTACAGGAGTGTGGCCCGAAGCAGTTTTTGTGCCTGAAAGGCGCTCTCAGTTTCTAGTAACAAGGTACCGTTACGCAACCTGGTACAAGATTTGACAGATCCGGCTATGGCATCTACACCCTTCTGGATAACGAAAGGGTTGACAGAGGAAAAATCCTTTCCATCCTCAGATCGAGAAACGACGAGGAACTGTGGGGCAGGCGGTAGTATTTTTGTCACTGGTGGCTGGTCACGTTTCCGTTTTTGGGCAGAAGACGAGACAGATGGAGTGAAATCCATTGCGGAGGAATCCCCCATGATTGCCAGCGTCTCCGATGGCGCGCTCCTTTCTTGTGGGGACCCTCTCAGAGGGCACTCCCGCCTTAGGTGAATGTTTACACCTCAGGTCACACCTCCCGAGAAACAGACGGATGGACCAATCGGCATGGTCAGAAGGTATCAGCTCAGGCAATCACCCCTCCCCGGGCCTGGCCTCCTGGCCTTTACCAGGGGGTACGCGCGTGCCTTACATGTCTACCCAGGGCGGGGAATTACGCGTTACCCCGTCACTGGCTACACGTGCGAACGCGTGCGTCGACCTTCAGGCACGCACAGGGAGGAAGGAAGAAGAGGAAAAGGAGGAGAGAGAGGGAGAGAGAGGACAGACTGTCTCAAGCGCCGAGGCGAAGACCAGAGAAGGAAAGGAGAAGAAGGTAATGAGAAGGCAAGGAGAAGAAGGCATTGAGAAGGCAATGAGAAGAAGACAAGGGAAAGAGTAAGGAAGACCGTGAGGTGGAGAAGAGTAGAATGATCTGCACCTCAAGAGGTGTGGGCAGGAAAGCAAACGACATGGAGTTTACGGAAACATCCTATTTTCACAAGTCTGATATGAGGCAGCCAAGTGAACTTCTTGTCGAAAATGTGACCCAGGAAACGAAACTGTGGCACCACAGGTAATTGTTGTGCATCAAGGTAGAGCTCTGGATTGGTGTGGACTGCAGTACAGCAACAGTAGTGGACCACTCACAATTTTAAAGGAGAGAATTGAAACCGATGTGAGAGGGTCCATGAATAGCCACGCCTTATAGCACCCTGGAGCTGGTGCTCTGCAGAGGCCATCAAAGAGGAACCAACCCAAATGCAGAAATCATCCACGTACAGTGCAGTGGTGACCAAAGGACCGATGGAGGCCTCAAGTCCATCTATAGCGATGAGGGAAAGAAGTTCACTCAATACGAAACCCTGTGGGATGTCATTCTACTGGGTCGATGGAGAACTAAAAACAAAACCAACCTGAACTCTGAATGACCGATGGAACAGAACTGGCAGATAAAAATCTGAAGTGGGTGCCGAAGACCTCACTCATGAAGTGTAAGAAAGATATGATGGTGCCAAGACATATCATAGGGTTTGCAAAGGTCGAAAAATACTGCAATGAAATGGTGGCACTTGGAAAAAGCCTGACAAACTGCAGATTCCAAGCAAAGTAAATGAACAATTGGAGACCATCCCTCTCAGAAGCCTCACTGGTAAGGGGACGATAGATCCCAAGATTCAAGGACTCAATTGAACCGACGGGCTACCATCCATTCAAGTAACTTGCAAACCACATATGTCAGACTAATTGGCCAAAAGCTTTCAGCAAACAGGTGGTCCTTACCTGGCTCAAGGATGGGAGCCATGATGCTATCCCTCCATTCAGAAGGGAAGTCACCCTGGAGCCAAATATGGTTAAGCACCCAGAGACAATATTGTTATTGTGGAGCACTGAGATGTTGAAGCAATTGGTTGTGAATGGAGTCTGGGCCAGGGGCCATGTCATGAGAAGAAGAAAAGGTGGAAAGAAGTTCCCATTCAGTAAAAGGTTCGTTGTAAGGTTCTGACTGACAAGGGGTAAAATGTAAGGTGGATGCTTCGGCCTGCTGTTTCTGGTGAAGGAAAGCAGCCAGATAGCAGGTTGATGCTGATGCTGTTACAAAATGGGTCACAAGACATCCCGCAAGATTCAAGAGGTCCATGTGAAGGCTATCCGGGAGGGCAAGGACCAAGAGGGAAGACTTCCGATGGCAACCTTGGAGAGAGCAAAGTGAAACCCATACTCATGACAGTGGGACAGTAGAACCGAGGGAAGAAACAAAGCATTCACAACACACCTGTTTGCTCAGTTTTATTAAGTAACCGGCTTTGTCATGGAGGCATTTAAAGGTAGTAAGATTGGCAGTGGATGGGTGTCTTTTAAGGTGTGTTGCCAAACTTGACAGTGGTCACGGATGGCAATGGCAATGACAATGGCCTTAAACCACCACGGGAAATGCCGTCAGTGAGATGGTCCTGATAAGCGTGGGATAGCAAGGCTAGCAGTATGAACAATTGCATCAGACAAGTCACATAGGATGTCATCAATACAAACCGACAGAGGAAATAATACCTGTGCAGTATATAGATGCCAAATGGCACATTGGTAAGACCAACGATGTAACCTGCCCATTGGGGAGCATGAAGGTAGTGAGAGAATCAACGAGAAATTGTCACTATCGCAAAGGTTGTCATATGGCAACCAGTGTAATGAAGGGAGGGGGCAGCGAGAAGAAAGAGAAAAATAAATGGCAGGAAAGGTACCACGACCGGCACTGAAATGGGTTGGGGAGCCACCATTAAGAAGGCACAAATCGTGGTCTGCAAGGAACTGGTCTATGAGAAGACCCTGACCAGATGGAAATGCACTGCTCCACAAGGGATGATGAGCATTAAAATCCCCCAGTATGGGGACGGAAGGAGGAAGTTGCTGAAGAAGGGCAGTTATGGCAGCAGGTGTAAGAGTCCTGTCAGGAGAGAGATAAAGGTTGCAAACTGTGACCCCAGAGTCCAGGTGGACCCTAACAGCAACTGCTTCCAATGTAGTTTGGTGCCTATGGATGTTGCTAGCAAGTGGATTCCTCTTCAATGTACAAACGCCACCAGATGCCTGGAGGGGGCCAACCCAATTTTGATAAAGCACGGAACCCGTTGAGGGCCAGTGAGTGATCATCACTAAAATGAGATTCCTGTAGAACCACAGAGGCTGCAGAGTGAAACGAAATAAGGGATTTCAACTCCAGAAGGTGATGGTAATATCCAATACTATTCCATTGGATAACCACAGAACGATGATGCAAATGGGGAGGCTAAACAGTCTAAAGCCAGTCACGGCGCCAGGTCACCATCCATCACCAGCAAGGAGGGGGCAACGTCCATGAACAGCAGGTCAGAGTCAGGTTGTGAAGGAGGGGATGGGACCTCTGGTGACACCAGAGGCTTCTTGTCCTGGGAATTATTTTCTTTTTCTTTTCTTTTTGAGATCGAGGAGGACAGTGCTGCAAAAGGGATCCAGCTGCAGCAAGATTTGAGACAGAAAGAGAGCGGGTGACCTGGGGCCCCACAGACTGTGGTTCTCGTGGTCGTCATGTGGCAGCAGACCTTTGGCCTGGAATGTGCCGGGAAAGTGAGACCCGGCAGGGGTGCTCTTGGCCGGCAGACGCCGAAGAAGGGGGACACTTCTCCAGGTACCAGCTAGGGAGAGGGAGTGGTGGGTGAACTGCAGTGGGGGAGGGGAGGGGGGAAGGGCTTTGGGACTGGGGTAAGAAAAGGGGAGGAAGGGGTGCAGATGTACCTAAGCATAGCTAGATGTCATTGACACAGGGTGAAGACGTTCATACTTCTTATGAGCCTTAGTATAGGTTAGACGATCAAGGAACTTATAAGAAGGAAAAGAAGATACAGGAGTATAAGCCAGGCAACCTGGTGAACATGGAGAATGATTTGCAGGCCGCTCCTGTTCAGTACTGCCACAATTTCATTAGTGGCAACCCCACAACCATTTATGACACGATTACAACATTGTGGTAACGAGGTAAATAGTGGTAGTTGTTAGCATGGGGGCTACATTGGTCTGTCTTCTGGAACAACAGCAGCAGCAGTTCCAGTTAGACATCTTACGAAAGTCAATGTGGTTGCCAACAGACAATGTCGATGTCTGGGACACATTTCCACAACAGCTTCCGAGTCCTCGGGTGTCCGATGCTTTCCCACACCCGCCGTCATACCCACCATTTAATGATGCTAAAGAATACTGGGAAACACTTACATTGGCTGAAACAACATTTCATGCCTTTTCTGGTTATGGATGGCCCCATTGTTTTTGCCATGGGCCTCCCCAGACACATTCTTTCTTCTTCTCATCAAGTTGTCACCCCTGTACGAACCTGTGGCTCTGTCTCTTTCCAGGAGATATGCTTTTTGCTGACAAACTATTATTCTCAGCACTACCATGTGGTCACCTCTCAGTTGGAGTTCCACCAGTGCCATAAACAGCCTGCTCAATCATATTGTTCCTGGGTCACGGACTTGCAGGGAGTCAGCCGTCGCTGCAATTTTACATGCGCCAGTCAACAGTCTAAGGCTTTGTATGCAGATTCTCTCATCCAGGATGTACACTGCTGGCCACCATAAATGCAACACCAAGAAAGACAAGAGATAGCACAGCAAAATTTATTTTGTAGATAACATGTTGACCAAATATCAAATGATTACGTTTACAGACGTCTGTGACATGTGGTTCCTGCCAGAATCAGTAGCCAGAGTAGCCGCCATTGTTGATCACCGCTGCCACACGTCTCGGCATTGAGTCAAAGAGACGTTGGATGTGTTCCTGGGGTACAGCAGCCCAAGCAGCTTCCACACGTTGCCAAAGATCATCTGGTGTGGCAGCTGTGGATGTAATCTGGGTCACTCGTTGAGCAACCATGGACCACATGTTTTCTATCGGCGAAAGATCCGGAGAGCAAGCCAGCCAGGGAAGCACTTCAATCTGGTTATTGACGAAGAACCTTTGGACAATTCGTGCCACGTGTTGTCGCGCATTATCCTGTTGAAATATGGCTGTGGCCGAGCCCTGAAGGTAAGGAAGGGCAACTGGCTCCAGCACCTCGGATATTTAGCGCCGGCTATTTAAAGTACCGGCAATGCGTACTAGAGACGTGCGAGAGTAATATCCAATACCACACCATACCATAATACCCGGTGCATGACCAGTGTGGCGGTGCATAATGCAGCTGTCCAGCATCCTCTCTCCACGGTGTCTCCACACTTGAATCCGACCATCGTGATGCTGCAGACAGAAGCGTGCCTCGTCAATGAAGACAACGTCATTCCATTCTGCCGTCCACATCCGTCTGTCATCACACCATTGATGACGGAGACGTCTGTGGTTCTGCATCAATGGTAGACGAAGCAATGGACGTCTTGCGGACAGACCACTCTGCTGTAAACGGCGTCGAATGGTACGCGCAGACACTGGATGATGCGTTACAGATGCAATGTGCTGTGCTATGGTTCGGGATGTCACTGAGCGATCCGTCACTGCCATGTGCACAATTTGCCTATCAGCACGTGCAGTGGTGCACCGAGGTGAATGCGATCGACCACGTCAGTCCGTCGTACCCTCCTGCATCCAACGGTCACATATCCGCATTACAGTTGTTTGGTTTCATCCAACACGACTAGCGATTTCTCTGTATGATAATCCACAATCTCGGTAAGCCACTATCCTTCCTCTGTTGAACTCGGATACTTGATCAAACGATGTTCGCTGTTGTCTACGAGGCATAACTGATCGTCTTGTGAAACAACCACAAGGTAAACACACGTGCAGAACGTACACTCGTCGAAACCGCCAAGCATTAAATGGCGCTATGAGGTGGCGCCACAGGCGCGCGTGATGTGCATCTGCGCTGAAATTCTAATCAGTTGCATATCTCATCGCTGCAAACTCATGGTGTAAATTTCACTTGATTCGGATGCTTCCTTAAGGGTGTTGCATTTACAGTGGCCAGCAGTGTAGGTGTTCAGTTGGCTCCTGATCCTTAAGTCTGCACTGTGGCATTGAAACTCGGTAATCCCTCATTGGAAGAGATTTTCCGCATTGACCTCTCATTTGAAATTACTCAGGCAGCTAATGAGCATCTCATGACACAGCCGCAAGTGGCAGCGATCCTTGTGTCTTGTGGGTTCTGCCCTTGTGACATAGACATGGCCTGGCCAACAGAGGCCAGCGCCATCAGGATTCCTCTTTGTTTGACGTCTCTATCCCATCACAGACTTTGGTCACCCCGCGTCACTAATCATGCAGCCCACTTCCATCTTGCCCACAGTGCTTTACCACACACTCTCAGTCTGATTGCCCCCACTGCTGGAAACATGCACGCTGTTTGAGAAAAAGGGCTATATCTGATGCGTTTGTTGTAGTTGTTCGACTTGCTCCCATCCTGCCCTACTGGGCCTCAGGATACAGTGCTTGTGAGCCATCAACAGCCTGGTGCACAATATCACTGGAAGTTTGAAACATCAGTCTGCTCTTGTCTCACTTTCATTTATTCACTAGCCTTCAAGGTCACTTCAGCACTGTTCATCTGTCCAAGATTGACCCTGTAGTAATTGCAGCAACTTGGAATTACTTGATTCTAATATTCTCCAATATTTCTATTGGTGATGACACCTCCAATAGCAGCAACATTTAACATTTGATGTGGTTTACATCCTTCTGGATAGGGTTCCTTGTGATGTGTAAGGGCTCTTTTTCCATCCCATTTACTAATGCAGAGAAACATCACCAAATATGATTTAAATTTTGTTCCAAAACCAGGCATATTGTGAGTGTATGATCATACTTACACTACTGTCTACACATCCAGTATGGCTTGTTCCGACCTCACCATTTCTTGCTTGGCCTTCACATCAGATGATTATTTTCAGGCCTGTGACTATGATGATTTACCAACTTGACCACATAACACCCAGCTTGGAGGACCAGGCTTTCTCTGATTGGTTTGCCCCCTAGGAATGCTGGCTTACCCTTCACCACACCTGAGGCAGGCCCCTCCCACTCCCCACCCCTCTCATGGAAGGTGAGATTGCAGAATGAAAATGAAAGACACCCTCTGGCCTCACAACCTAATACCATTGGGGGTGAAAAAAAAACAAGAAAAGAAAACAGAAGATCGACAAGTAAGTGGAAGCAAAGTCAGACTTTGTTAACAGTTACTATCAGACTATTTGCATAAAAGAAACATTGCTGTACTAAAGATTGTAAATATAATATAGAAGCACAGTTAGACTAGAATTATTACTGTAAAAAATTTGACAAACGAATGATGATGTCAAATAGATCATCAGCAGTGTTAAATAAGTAACTATTACAATGTACAGGATGCAGATACTTCTGTTAAGTTACCTTCTATTAGAGTGTCTGTTGTGTTTATGGAGGAACAAAGGGTAGACAAATTTACTTTTATCTGATCTATCATCAGTATGTTCACATACAGACATTGCCAAGATGATCACAGGCATGAAGAGCTGCAGATTGGATAGCAGAAGCAGGTTTGATCAATAGGGAGCCCAACTGCATCTTACTAAGAGACCCTACTTCACAACCTTGTCAAAGTTTCTGTGGTGTCACCGCCAGACACCACACTTGCTAGGTGGTAGCCTTTAAATCGGCCGCGGTCCATTAGTATATGTCGGACCCGCGTGTCGCCACTGTCAGTGATAGCAGACCGAGCACCACCACACGGCAGGTCTAGAGAGACGTACTAGCACTCGCCCCAGTTGTACAGCCGACTTTGCCAGAGTTGGATCACTGACAATTACGCTATCATTTGCCGAGACAATAGTTAGCATAGCCTTCAGCTACATCATTTGCTACGACCTAGCAAGGCGCCATAGCATTTGATAATTAATATTGTGAAGCTTGTACAGTAATGAGAAATGTTCACCAATTGTGGATTAAAGTTAAGTATTACAGCAACTGCGTCCGTTTTCTACGTTCTCATTTCCTTGTAATGTTCCAGACCTCAAGCCAGACTGCGTGAGCATAAAAGCATGCATTTCGGCCTCCTCTAGCAAAACGGTGTTGGCTTTTCTGCCAACACTTCAGTTTCTACAAAAAACAATGGTTTTGAAGCAGTGAATGTGTCCAAATCCATCCTATCCGTCCTAATGCAGATCGGGTAATGGGGAAAAGGTTTCATTTGAAGACAGTGTGCCTGGCTGTCCTCAAATCATGCAAAGCAGCATTCAGTGATCCTTCACCATCCGAAGAGAAGGCCACTTGAGAACGACAGCTTTCTGCAGCTTGATATGTTTCATGTGCCAAGCAACTGCCCTGATACCACCCAGTCTGACTAGGGGCTCTCCCCATGGGTACCATCCACCCACCCACCCACCCACCCGCCACCCACAGCACCCACAACAATTGCTGTGTGGCACAGCAGCCATTGCCAGGAGTTCCGATGCTCCAAGGAGACAAGCAACCACTCCTAGGCATACATGGGATGGGAACAGCTCAGGTATCAGTTGTGTGATCTGTGTGTTGTCAGGGGGCTCAGCCATATGGGTACGTTAACAGCCCCACCACACAGACTGGCTGCATGTGCTGGTGACCTAGCAGGGTGGAAGAGGGCTAGAGTGGGGAAAGGAGAGGGGAAGGAAGGGGGGAGAGGAATACACACTTTAGATGCTAGGGAGGGAGTTCTTCCCCATATGGATCACACTAGAAGCAGGAAATTTGGAAGTAGAGGTCAACCTCAAGTGGGGGCCTAAACACCAAAAAGGATGAAAGAATAGGCAAAAGGAACAAAGTTTCAACCAATACAGGAAACCAGTTGGATATCCTGGTTGACAAAAACCAAGACAGAGAGAGGGGAAGGAGGTGACAATGTGTAAGGAGTGAGGATAGGGAGGGAGGGTAGCCAGGGAAGAAAGAATTGGCTGCAATAGCTCGGGGCCCCATTTGTTCCATGTATGACTCGCAAAAGAACTTGAGCCCCAGGGGGGGCCGGGGGGGGGGGGGGGGGGTGTTGGATGGGGCCACCAGATTGGATTGAAGGAAGATGGAAGATATTGAAGCAATTCAATTGAGAGGTGTGCTAAATTTCTTACCACTAGATTTTATCAGTAAGCATTTGCTATGGAGATCTTCATGAACTCAAACTCGAAACCCTGGAGGAAAGACAACACTCTTTCAGTGAGGCACTGTGGTGGAAATTTAGAGAACCAGCATTTGATGGCAACTGCGGAATCATTCTACAACCACCAGCATGTATTTTTCCATAGGAGCATGAAGACAAGGTGTGAGAAACCAGATCTCCTACGGAGGCTTTTAGGTAGTTTCATCTTCCGCTCACTCAGTATGTGAATGGAATAGGAAAGGAAATGACTAGTAGTACCTTGACTTGTGGTACCTTGTGTCATACATCGTACAGTACCTTATGGAGTTCATTTCAGAAAGTAGTTGATTTGTCATGAAGCCCAAAACTTCATGGCAACTAACACGGCAGATGTGGGCTTGAACATTAACTTTTGGTGGAAGTATTTTGATCAAAAATGCCAGATTCAGTTGTTTACAGGTGTAGTAATCATTGGTATTTGAGTATGTAGCATAAATACATCATTTATATTGTGACTCATTCAAGCAATATCTTCTTAGATGTATACGAATTTCGGTCATGCTGTTTGCTTTTACTATATTGGTTTTATTTTTGTCATTTAGCTTTAGATTTCTCATCAATCCAACTCAAAAGCTCCCTGGGTGAACGCTGTGAGAAGGAAAGATTGATCAATATCCAAACATAGCATAATATTATAAGACTAAACAGGATACTAGTATCAGCAGTTCCACCGTAAAATGGCATCCCTGTGACAGGATTTTGATATGATCATGATCGTGTAGTAATGGAAAGATGATTGGACTATTTCGCCATCTGTGTAAGCTAAGTATTTAAAGGATGGGAAGTATAGCAGGATTCGAAGCAACTGTCCATAGCCAAAACGTTCTAGTACACTATATGATCGAAAGTATCCAGACACTCCCCAAACACGCTTTTTTCACATTAGGTGCATTTTGCAGCTACCTACTGCTGGGTACTCAATATCAGCAACTTCAGCAGTCATTAGAGATCCTGAGAGAACAGAATGGGGTGCTCTGGAGAACTCATGTACTTCGAATACGGTCAGGTGATTGGGAGTCATGTGCATCATACGTCAGTATTTGAAATTTATCCCTAGTTCCAGTGTTTCCAATGTGGTAGTGAAGTGGAAACATTAAGGGACATGTACAGCACAAAAGCCTACAGGCCAACAGTTGAAGAGGGTCATAACATGTAATAGGAAGACATCTATCCAGACCATCACAGGGGAATTCCAAACTGCATCAGGATCCACTGCAAGTATTATGACAGTTACAATGGAGGAGAGAAAACTTGGATTTCATGGCTGAGCAGCTGCTTATAAGCCACATATCATGCCAGTAAATGACAAATGACATCGTGCTTGGTGCAAGGAGCATAAGCATTGGACAACTGAACAGTGGAAAAACTGTTGTGTGGAGTGAAAAATCACGATACACAATGTGGTGATCCAATGGCAAGGTGTTAGTATGGCGAATGCCCAGTGAACATCATCTGCCAGTGCATGTTGTGCCAACAACTAAATTCAGAGGCATTGGCATTATGGTGTGGTCATGTTTTTCATGCAGGGGGCCTGCAACCCTTGTTGTATTGCATGGCACTATCACAGCACAGGCATACATTGATGTATTAAGCACTTTCTTGCTTCCCACTGTTGAAGAACTGGAGAAGCATTTATGTCGTATAGTAGTCATGGCAGCACAGACACTGATACAAAAGAAATGAAAATGGTTAGATGCAGGTGGGAAGCTGCTGAGTACCATTCTTAGTACAGTCAGCAATGATGACATTCTGGAGTTAAACAACATGATAGGGGAATTACAAGCAATAGCAGATGCAAATTGGAAAATAGTAGAATAGCATACCATATAAGTGACAAATCTGGAACATAATGTATTTAATAATGTCAGGATAGTACAGGAACTGACTATAGAATTGGCAAGACCTATCATGGATACTTTGGGAATACTGCATGGGCATCCATAGAAATTTATCTGAGACAAGGGAAAAATTCTAAAACTGTCATTTTTATATAAATGTTTCTGTGAGTTTGAAAATGTATAATGCACTAAAACTCAAATTAATAGATAACTAAATATGTTGTTGTTGTTGTTGCTGTTGCTGTTGCTGTTATTGTCCTCAGTCTGCGGACTAGTTTGATGCAGCTCTCAATACAAGCACATTTCATTTCATGCACACATCTCTGAATTACTGCTGCATCCTACAAAAATTTGAACCTGCATACTGTGTTCATCCCTTGGCCTTTCTCTACAGTTTTCCCCATACACTTCCCTGCAAAACAAAACTAACGATTCCTTGATGCCTCCAATTGTGTCCAACGAGACAATCCCTTCTATTAGTCAAGCTCTGCCACAAATTACATTTTTCCCATTTTGATTGAATGCTTCATTAGTTATGTGGTCTACCCATCCAACCTTCAGCATTTTTCTGTAGCACCACATTTCAGTGGCTGCTATTCTCATTTTGTCTGAAGTGTGAACATTTCACTTCCTTAAAATGCTATCCTCCAGACAAATTGTTTCCTGGCTCTTTAAATTTATATTTGCTATTAACACGTTTCTCTTCTTAAAAAACACTTTTTTTGACATTGCTTGTCTGTATTTTGTAGTCTCTCAACATTGGCAATAATTAGCTATTTTATTCCTCAAATGGGAAAATTTATGTACTATTTTTAGTGTCTCATTTTCTAATCTATCTCCCTCAGCATCGCTTGAATCAGTTTGCCTTTTATGTTCGTCTTAAATCCTCCTTTCAAAACAAACGTAATAGGATGCAGGCAATGCCCATTCCATTCACTTCAGAAGTTTTCATTTCTTCTTCTTGTATTTTAATTCCATCTTCAAATTTTTCATTGCTTTCCTCAATTACTTGTTTACATTGTGAAGGGTCAAAACCATTGGGGATACGCTTCAAGCCTGTCTCAATCTGTTCTCAACCACTGCTTTGCTGTCATATCCTTCATCTACTGTCTGATTTCTGTGCAAGTTGTATACAAACTTTTGCTCCCTGTATTTTACCTTTGCTACCTTTGTAATTTCAGGTGGTGTATTCTAGTCAACACTGTCAAAATGTTATTAAATGTATAAATGCTATTAGTGTAGGTTTGCTTTTCTGTAACCAATCTTGCAAGAAAAGCTGTAGAGTCAATATCACCTTGCACATTCTTGCATGTCTCTCGAACTTAAACAGATCAGTTTCTGTCAATTTTTCCATTCCTCTGTAACTAAGTTAAGCTGGAATTTTGCAACTGATATTTTGGTAATATTTGCTGCTGCCAGCAGCTGCTTCCTTTGGAACTGGAATTGTCAGATTCTTCTTGAAGTCTGAGGGTATTACATCTAGCTCACACATATTGTACATTAGGTGGAATTGTTGTCATGGATGATCCCTCACAGATATCAGTAGCTCTGAAGGAATGATGTCTATGCCAGAGTCTTTGTTTCAACCTAGGTCTTAACACTGCTCTACCAAATTATTCTCACAGTATCATATCTCCCACTTTATCATCATCTACATGTTTCAATAGACTTGCATTTTTAATTTGTAGTCATTCCTACCTGGCCAGTTTGCACTTTCTGTCAATTTCATTTTGTAGTCATCTGTGCTCTGGAGATATCTATGGACTTTACAAGGCCTCATATTCTTATCCATTTCATGCTCTACTGTCTTTACTATTTCATCCCTCAAAGAAACCCATTTGTATTAGTGTACATTATTTCTCAAATCCACATACGTTTTTCTCAACACATAACAATCATACTGGGATGAATTAGATGTCGTTGGAATGGATTTTCCACCACTTTCTGATGCTGCATGTTGCTTTTGCACTAAAACGTACTATTTGTGGAAAAATTTAACACAAAAGAGACTTATACACAAAAGGGCATCATGTATGCCCAGATTCATATCTATATTTTATGAATTTACCAAATTAATTATGAATGAGAGACTACCTTTTCATATTACCTTATTACAAATATGATTCTATTTCTTTAAGGTACTTATTAACTGGATAATTTACATACAGCATTGTCACAGATAACCACCATAAGCACTAAGGTAGTGCGTTATATGTGGCTGTCATACAAGTTGACTCTTCTAAATGAATATACTTCCTGAAATGACAGGTAAATCATGTGAAGGCAATTATGATAAATATGTTTATGCCACTATGGCTTAAGGTGCTTACTGTAACTGGAAATGTTTGAATTTTTTCAAATGTTGTAACTCAACAGTTAATAATAAATAAAATAAAATAAAATAAAATAAATCCAAATTACTAGTAGTGAAACTACGTAAATAGAACTAAATTTAAAAATTCAAAACCCTGTTTCCCAAAAGAGTAGAAATATAATTGAAGTTTGAAAATCATAGAAATTTCCTTTGTGCTCGGTAATGATTAAATGGGATATAGTAGAATTGCAGGCAACCATTGCTAGAAATGTGCAAGAGTAAGGTCTGTACTCTCAGATTCCACAAGGGGGCTAGTGCTTCCCCTCCCCCCTCCCCCCTCCCCCCTCCCCCCTCCCCCCCTCCCCCCTCCCCCCTCCCCACTCCCCCCCTCCCCACTCCCCCCCTCCCCCTTTCCCACTACCACTTTCACCACACCGTTGCAGATGCCTCTGGCACAGTGAATAATGAATTGGATTGGACTGGATAAAAAGTTGACCAAATTTGTTGCTGAAAGAATTGTTGTAACCAGGTTAACTTGTTGGCAGATAGCTTGAGTGATGCAAGAACTAGCATTGTTGCAAGATACAGTTCACCATATGATGCATTGATGGTTGGTCTTCTATCACCCCAACAGTACTAGCAAGATTATAAATACCACATCAAGGCCAAACAGACGATTTGCAGTACATAGTGAGCTGACTGAACTAAGGTGGTTGCTATTCTACTGCATTTGAACAGATGTAGGAGGGGGTAGTAAAGACAAACACAAATAACGTTGCCATGGACGGAGCTCATGCAGCACGTATTTCTGCCACTAAGCATCTATAGGGCAGCTCGTTTTGTATTATCAAGTAATAGGGGACAGAGTGTGGCAGATAAGATATGCGTGTTGGGAAGGAAGCCATTAAAGTGAAGACGTTTTTTCGTCGCGGTGAGATCTATTTACAAAATTTTAGTCACCAACTTTCTCTTCCGAATGTGTTGACTATTTTGTTGTTTGTAGTGTGGTGTGTGTGAGTGTGAGTGTGGCTGGCTGAGGGGGGGGGGGGGGGGGGGGGTGTTTGTAGGCATGCATGTGCAGTACGTTTTCTGGCTCAACCTTGATAAATTTCGATGTGTTTATGGTTCTGAATTTCTTATGAGCTTTTTCATTTATTGTGAGTTGTAGTTTGTTTGTCACAGGGCAATGTCTTTCAAAGGAGGGTTTTCAAATTTCTCTTCGATTAGTTTTATTTCGGAGGCATAGGTTTATCAATTTCTGCATTTCAACGATATACATATCTAGTTAACATGACCATGGACGTTCCCATTGGTGGGGTGGCTCGTGTGCCTCAGAGATACTAAAACCATACTGAAGGAGCAATCAGAATGCTGGGTTATCTGTTGACAGGTTTCCCCCTAAGGTAAGTCTTTCCGCTCCCAGGATTGGAATGACTCCTTACCATCTCCCTTAAAACCCACAGCCTTCCGTCTTTCCCTCTCCTTCCCTCTTTCCTGATGAGGCAACAGTTTGTTGCGAAAGCTTGAATTTTTGTGTTTGTTTGTGTCTACACACACACACACACACACACACACACACACACACACACACACATAATAGAGGGATACATTCCACATGGGAAAAATTATATATAAAAACAAA